>NC_056735.1:932961366-933076366 GCF_019279795.1 Protopterus annectens | reverse complement strand
GAGGGATTTGGGCACCCAGGTTGATAGCAACCTGACTTTTGACCACCATGTTACTTCCATTGTATGGAAAGCTTTCTACATGGCCCACCTCATAAGTAAGGGTATCTCATCCAGGGACAAGGAGGTCATAACATCCCTGTATTCTTCCCTTATAAGGCCAATTATTGAGTACTATGCCACCTTCGGCATGTACCTTGCAAAGCACATGCAGTGGCTGAAGAGACCACAGAGGTTCCTCACCAGAAGAATACAGGGCCTCAAACATCTACCCTACACAGATAGTCTAAAAGCCCTGTCCCTCTACTCAGTTTCATACAAACTCTTCAGATGTGACCTCTGTATGGCATACAAAGTAATCTCAAACCCCGCCTTGATGGGACTGCTGCATATCTGCAAGTCAGGCTCCACTCGAGTAACCTGCACACATGATCTCAACCTGGTCTGTGACATCAATAGGACTTGTTGGTGGGACAGATTTGTGTCGCAGAGACTCCCCCATCTGTGGAATAGACTCCCTCTCCATGTCAAGCAGAGTACCTCATTGTCCCTTTTTAAGCACAACCTGGATAGCTGGATGGGAAACAGAAAATACACCCCTGGGATTCCACCTGTGACTCTGCTGGACAGGGGCTTTGGGTGTTGACTTGTCTAAACATGGTCAATACTCTTAGCTAGGCTTATAAGGGCCTCAGGGCCAATAGCCTAGTAACTTCCTATGATCCTATGATCCTATAATATCACCTGATGGATTACCAGATGGCTCACAGATAGGATGCAGGAGATCAAACTAGGGGACATTACCTTCACAAGAGATCAATCACCAGTGTAGTGCCCCTGGGTTCAGTGTTGGGACCTCTCCTGTTCAGTGTCTACTTCTCTGAAGTGAAAGCCATTACCAAAGGGCTCTGGCTGGTTAAGTTTGCAAATGACACCAAGCTAAGGGCAGTCATTGAATCCCTGTATGACTTAACCATCATTGAATCCCCAAATGACTTAGCCATCCTGCAGAAAGATTTGTCTCAAACAAATAAATAGTGCCAAAATCATGGAGGAAAACAAAATGCCAACAATGCATTATCATATCCTTTGGGACATTATCTACCCCAGAGATGTACCACATTGACAATATGTCTTAAAGATTTGACCCAGTTGTTTGGGGTTTGGGATCTTATGTGGCCCGTGACCTAGCTTTTGACCAGCATCCACTCTCTTTGATATTCTGCAGCTTATAAACAAAGGGATTAGGTCTAGATATAGGGATGTCACTTTTTCCACTTTACACAGCCCTCATTAAGCCAGTAATTGAGTATAATATCCAGACACATGCAACAACTGGAATGCCCAAAGGGTTATCTTACTCAAAGGATACAAGACCTAAACAATACATGGATTGGCTCAACACCCTGCCACTATATTCACTATCCTACAGACTACTAAAAGGTGACCTGTGCCTGGTATACAAGATGTCCTCCGATCCAATAATCATAATAATAAATAAAAAAAAAAAAAAATGGCAGCGCTATGTATAGCAGCGGCTACTTTGGATCAGCAAGGAAATGTGAAATGTTTGTCCTATTCTATATCTAAATTAAGAGAAAAAAGTAAATCAGGGAAGACTGCTAACATTAAGCTAATTTATAGTAGAGAGACTATTCCGTAAATTCAATCCTCAGGCTTGCCGTGTAACAGGTTTGATGAGCTGCTGTCTGTGGGGCCTGTGAGGCCTACAGCACTTCTCAAGTTACAAGATCTGGGAATCTTACTCAAACATGGAACAAAATGCCTAGTATGTACAGAATCAACATTACTGGATCATGGTAAGAGAAGGAAACACAAGAGGTGTGATAGAACATGCAAAAGAGGATCTAGGGCTGGAATCACTGCAAGGATAAAAGCAAATCCCTTCAGGCCTGCAGACCCATCCATTCTGCTTCATAGATTCATAGGTTCATAGGTTGGTACTAGGCTATCGGCCCTAGGCCCTATACAAGCCTAGCCATAACAATTCCCTGGCTATTTCTTTCCACACTATTTACTTCCCTGGGCCCCTGTCTAGCAGGGTGACTGACGTGATCTCCGGGGTGAATTTCCCTTCTCCCGTCCAATTGTCAAAGTTCCTTTTGAAGAGGGCCAAAGAGGCGCTTTGCTTGACATGTATGGGCAGTCTATTCCAGAGTCTGGGGAGTCTCTGGGTCAGGAACCTATCCCTCCAGCATGTTTTGTTTATTGTGAAGACAAGGTTTAGATCCCTGGAGCGTGTGGCTCTGAGGGATTGGGCTCTCTTTAAGTGTAGCATGTCCAGCAGCTCTGGGTTTGACATGGCCTTGTATGTTAAGCAGGGATCGCTTCTGAGTAGACGATATGCGACAGAGTATAGCTGGAGTTTTTTAAGGTGGTCAGCGTAAGGCATTTGCTTTAGGCCTGTGATTCTTTTAGTGAGGTATTTCTGTGGCCTTTCCAGTTGTTGCAGATGTCTTGAGAGGTACATACCAAACAGGGCGTTGTATTCTATAACGGGTCTAATGAGGGATGAGTACAGTGGAAGAATGACCTCCTTTTTTCTGGATAAAAAGCCCTTAGTGATGAGGTGTGCCACATAGAAGAATTTCCTGACTGTTGTGGCGATGTGGTTATCGAAGGTGAGACCACTGTCCACCTGTGTCCCTAAGTCTCTTATCACACTTTCGATGTTTAGTGTACTGCTTCCTATGGGGTAATTCACGGGTGCATGTTTTTTCCCAAAGGGGATACCTATATATTTCTTGGCATTGAGCTTGAGCCCATGGCTCTGGCACCAAGCATCTGTTTCTGTAAGGCCCTTTTGTAGAGTATCCACATCATTTGGGGATTCAATAATGGCTCCCAGTTTGCAGTCATCTGCGAGCTTTGTTAGCCAGAGTCCCTTAGTGTTGGCCTGTACTTCAGAAAAGTAGATGACAAACAAGAGTGGTCACAGGATTGAACCTTGAGGTACTCCACTTGTCACTTGTCTGGAGCTGGATTTGGAGTCTGCTACTTTTACAGTGTGGGTTCTGTCAGTAAGCCAGTTGGCAACCCGTCGAGTGATGTAGGGATTAATGCCCAGCTTAGTAGGTCTATCTATGAATCCAGAGTGGGAGATGGTGTCAAAGGCCTTGGTGAGGACCAGATAGACTGTGTGGACCATCTTACCCTCGTCCACGGCTCTGGAGACTGATTTGAAGAAGTCAATAAGGTTCAGGAGACAAGATTGTCCCTTCACGAACCCAAACTGGGTGGGGTCCAGTGTTTAAAGGTCGCCAATGTCTTTGTTTATAAGTTCCATGATAATATGTTCTATGGCCTTGCAGATCAGGCTCATCAGACTGATGTGGCTGTAGTTCCTGGGATCCAAGGTGGATCCACCCTTGTGGAGTGGGATAACTGTAGCTGTGTGCCACTCAGTGGGCATGAAGCCTGAGGTGAGGCTATGATTAAACATGACACTTAGGTGAGGTGCCAGTTAATTTTGTAGTTTATGTAATACACAGCCCAGGATGTCATCTGGTCCCATGGATGCTGTATTTTTAGCATTTGAGAGTGCATTTTTTACCTGTGTGGCCATTATTACTGGAATTTGGCAATCTTCTGGTATTGAGATGGGCCGTTTAGGGGGTGAAAGGGGGGTGAAGTTGGCACTGAATTGTTCTGCCAGGATACTGGCAATATCCTTGGGATCAGTATATTTAATGCCATTCTGTTGTAGCTCAGAGCAGATCTGAGCATTGCCATTTAGATTCTTGACATAGTTATAGAGTGCCTTGTGGTTGTCTTTGGAATCTTTGACAAATGTTCGATCAATGAAAAGCAACATGGACTATATAAGGCTGGAATTATCTACTCAGAACAAGACTTGGAAATGCTGTGTGCTTATTTTTACTGAAACTTGGCTAAACTCTAACATTAACGACAGTACAGTCCATGTTGAGGGGCTATCACTTTTTAGAGCAGACAGAATACATTCTCTCAGTGGTAAGTCCAGAGGGGAGAGGGGTCTGCATGTACATCAATAACAACTGGTGTACCAGTTGTGAGATAGTATCCTCATACTGCTCAGATAATCTAGAGTTTTTGTCACTGAAATGCAGACCCTTTTATTTACCCAGAGAATTGAACAGCATCTGCATCACAACTGTCTACAGTCCTCCCAATGCTAATCCAGATGAGGCAATGACCACATTATACCAGGCTAGAAACAAACTGCAAAACCAGAATCCAGACTGTGTTCATATAGTGGCAAGTGACTTTAATCAGGCCAACTTGAAAACAGTTCTGCCTCACTATTTCCAATATGTGGACTTTGCAACAAGGGGTGAGAACACACTGAACAAGGTATACAGGAATGTTAAGTTGGCATTTAAGGCAATGCCTCACCCACACCTGGGAAACTCTGACCACCTCTCCATATTGTTACCAGCATATAAACCTTTGCTAACTAGAGGGAGACCAACGATTAAACAAGTAAGAGTATGGCCAGAGGGTGCAGTCTCAACATTTCAGGTCTGTTATGAGAGCACAGACTGGAGCATATTGAAGGAGGCAGCTACTGAGAACAAGTGTATTAACCTGGAGGAGTACACTGAGGCAGTGATGGGCTACATATCAAAATGTGTGGATGATGTGACAGTCACCAAAACCATCATCACAAGAGCCAACCAGAAACCCTGTTTGATGAGAGAGGTGTATGAACTACTGAAAGCAAGGAATGCAGCCTTCAGGTCTGGAGACAGGAATGCCCTCAGAACAGCCAGAGCAAATCTGAACAAGGGAATGATGGAAGCAAAATGCACCTATGGCAGAAAGATCCAGAGCTACTTCTCTGACCAAAAAGACCCCAGATATTTATGGCAGGGTATTCAGTACATAACTGACTACAGACCGCTATCTTCACAATGTGAGGACAGCAAGGAATTCCTAATTAAGCTGAACGTCTACTTCAGCACATTTGAGGAGGGGAACAGAACAATAGCAAAGAAAATGCCCATCGGCCATAACAAGAAGATGCTCACCCTCAACCCAGCTGATGTCCAGAGGGCACTGCGCAGAGTTACCCCGAGAAAAGCAGCTGGGCCTGACAACATCCTAGGGTGTGTGTTCAGGGACTGCACAGTGCAACTAACAAATGTCCTCATGGATGTCTTCAATAACTCTCTGAGTCAGCAAATAGTTCGAAAATGCTTCAAGGATACAACAATCATTCCATTACCAAAGAAGTCTCCACCATCTTGTCTAAATGACTACCGCCCTGTAGCCCTCATCTCCATAGTGATGAGGTGTTTTGAAAGGCTGGTCAAAGACGCCATAACATCTGGGCTGCCTGCTGATCCTGACATTTTGCAGTTTGCTTACCGAGCAAGCCGCTCTATGGCAGATGCCATCTCTCAAGCACTCCATCTATTTATGGAATACCTTGAGAATGAAAACACCTATGTGAGGGTACTATTCATTTACTTCAGCTCTACTTTTAACACAGTCATCCCTCTACATCTGGTAATGAAGCTACTCCAATTAGGTGTCAACACTCCACTTTGTAACCGAATTCTTGACTTTCTCAGACAGACCTCAGAAAGTGTGCGTAGGAAATAACTCCTCAGATAGCATGACTCTTAACGCTGGAACTCCACAAGGATGTGTACTAAGTTCCTTGCTGTTCACCCTGTTAACACATGATTGTACAGCCAGGTACAATACAAACCACGTCATCAAGTTTGCTGATGACACAACGGCGATGGGCCTCATCAGTAATGATGATGAAACAGTGAATAGAGATGAGGTGGAACAACTGATTACCTGGTGTGGAAATAACAACTTAGCACTAAACATGAACAAGGCAAAAGAGATAATTTTGGACTACAGGAAAAATCACAAGGAACATTCTCTCCTCACCATCAATGGGGAAACAGTTGAAAGTGTGAGAAGCATGAAGTTTCTGGGAGTCACATCGATGAGGACTTGTCTTGGAACACAAATACAAATGTCATAGTCAAGAAAGCACACCAGAGATTGCACTTTTTAACAAGGCTGAGGAGAGCGAACCTCCATTCGATGGTTCTCACTACCTTCTATAGAGGTACAATAGAAATCATCCTGATGAACAACCTCGTAGTATGGTATGGAAGCTGCTCTACCTCTGAGCGCAAATCCCTCCAGAGAGTGGTGAAGACAGCCGAGAGGATCATCAAGACCACCTTACCACCTATCCATGACTTGTACTTATCCAGATGTCTCAGCAGAGCCAGAGGAATAATTAAAGACTGCACTCAACCTGCTTACAGATTGTTCCTGTATCTTTCATCTGGAAAGCGTTTCCAAAACATACGTTACAGAACTACGAGATTCAGGAACAGCTTCTTCCTTAATGTCATCAGGCTGCTGAACTCTAATAACCGCAGCACTCCATGATGTCCAACTGGGTCAGTAGAAACTGTCTCAAATTGTGCAAGAACCTGGTTACCAGTCTCACCTAATACTTAGTGCAGTATTTACCATGACTGTAACTTATAGGCCATCTAGAGCAGTAGCAATGCA
This sequence comes from Protopterus annectens, assembly GCF_019279795.1. Classification (NCBI taxonomy): domain Eukaryota; kingdom Metazoa; phylum Chordata; order Ceratodontiformes; family Protopteridae; genus Protopterus; species Protopterus annectens. The sequence goes on along the minus strand of NC_056735.1, from coordinate 933,069,820 downwards.
GTAAAATATCTCTTATTTCAGTGCAATACATGCAAATTCATAAATTAACCATAGTGCAATACTCTTAAGATCCATAGTGCAATACTCGAATGTTCACAGTGCAATACTCAATGTCTCTTTCTGTGCAAGGATCAATGCAATGTCTTAACCAAGTACCTGTGCAATACTAAAGTCTCATGCAATTAGTGTTCAGTTTGAAAAGTGTTAAAATGTGTTTCTAATTATGTGCAGTATCAGTCTCTCTACCTGCATGTCTCTGATGTAATAGCTAGGTGTTATATGTGTAAATGTCTGTGAAAATAGTGTATATGTTGTCTGCACATTGAATCTGGTAGGGTATTCATTCAGTTTTTGTACTTGTGTGATTTCTGAATGACAATAAAGTTTACTTTGACCTTGACTTTGAATAATGGGTTTACTGCACCTCAGTAAGTCAAATGCCACCAGAAATACTCGGTCAAGGGATCTAAACCTCTACTGCAACATCAACAAATCAGTTTGGAGGGACAGGTAAATCTCCCAAAGATTTCTGCTGCTCTGGAACAGATCCATGTAAAACAAAGTTCAACCCTGTCTATATTAAAGTGTACCTTGGATTTATGGCCGGGTAATAGAGAATTTACCACAGGACTGCCCTTGTATATGTAATGGACAGAGGCAGCTCCTGATTGCTTTTCATGGATTCCCTCAAATTATCTATGGTATTATCCCAGTTATTCTCATGAGGGGTAAGATAGAATTATTGACCATGGTATGGTTAAGGCCAATCTAATACCAAATAGGATAAGTTAATTCAAGCACCAAAAGGGAAACTGGTGGGGCTTAAAATGGCCCACATGGGCAGATAGCTAACCTAGTACTTACCTGTGAACCTATAAAAAGTATGACCAATAGCAACTGGTACTTTTCTGTGGTGGGGTGGTGGAGCAAAATCCCCATACCTCCCATGTAAGGGATTCAGGGATTCTGCCATCTGCATTCTCCCCACTCAATACAAACATCTCTAAGGTCATTATTCCTCATGGAAAGTAAAAAAAAAAAAAAAAAAAAAAAAAAAAAACTTTAAAAAGTTTTGTTATTGTCCAAGTATTTTTTTTTTCCAAAGTATATTTTGGATGGGTTGCATACGGCTGATAAACCATCTCCCAGTGTTACATTTTTGTCCATAGTTTTAGTCTATACATTTTTGCAGTCAGTTTATAATGCATGCTGTAATATTTCCTTTACAGCATTCATAGTTGGCTAACTTTAGAATGTGGAAAATAACAGCATAACCATCTCATTTGGTATTTCTGTAAAATAGAAGTCTGTTTGGTAATTGGTGATTTATATGTTTTAGTCTGTCACATGTAGTTTGATTAATTACTATTTTAAGAGCAAAACACAATCAGATAGATATGTCATCAAAACAAAAAAGATGGCTGAAACTATTTAATAGACATACAGCATTAGTCCCTTATTTTTAATATTTGCTGAATAAGTTGCCATTTGACTATTATTATCACAAGGAACATAATAAACAGCAGGGGGAAAAGAAGGGTCTTAAGCCTTTCTGATTTGGGCAGCCCTGAAGACCTTGAAATTGCTTTAGCAAACAGAGCATAAAAATTGCTGCTCTGTTCCCCTTGTCACACAGATGACACACTTGTGGAAAATGTATGCCTTGCAAAAGGAATGAGGCTGCAAAATGCTTCCAAAAATACATATCTATTATAATCTGCAATGCAGCCAAAAGAAAATGGTATGTACCAAAGGGAATTATCTGTAATGATGAATCAGTGGTCAAGTAGAACTCTGATAAAACAGGCTTTGAAATGAGCAAGGCATCAACAGCCCTCTGCATGATAAGCTCAAAACTAACAAGTAGGTGTGTTCATTAGATGCAGCTTTTGGATGTCCACAGCTGGTGTGACCTAGATTAAATGTGTCTGTGGACATATCACAGTCAGACAGTAGTAAAACACGCTCTGAGAAGACGTGCTTAAAACTAAGAGAGAGAAGCATGAAAGATTCCAGACTTGTTAGCCTTTTATGATACAGATTGTTATAAAAAAGGTGTTTGCCACAGAAGGATAAGTCTGACTTAGAATCTATGTACAGAGTTCGATATGGAATATACATCATAGTATATTTCAGATGCAAACTGGCAATACTGATAGTTCATTACAGGTTACTATGTCAGCACAGTTGAAATATGTCCTGCTAGCCACAACTATAATTTGCATCATGTTTACTATGAGAAGTGAGCAACTCTTGCTTCTGAGGCAGGGTGTTTACAATGAGGTATGGTTAGCAAATGTGCTGTGTTCAGAGGGCTACATTCATGTAGCTATATGTGACCAAATGAAATGTCCAGGCTGTATATGACAACAGTGGGTATTACAGCACACACTTTTCAAGCATAGGCCATTTACTACACATAAGGTATATCCAGAGACTACTGTTATGACACGTACATTATACAGCACATTTGGCTCTGCCATAATTATTGGAAATCCTTTAACAAATTAATATACATCATTATCTGACAAAATCATAATTAACATCAAATATAAACTGTCGTTCATTTGTCTCTAACACATATGACAAGAAAGCCTGGGGTTTCATTTAGATGCTTTAATACATATTAACCCATCAGGATGGATAGCAGCATCATTAAATATGAATGAACTAGTTAACAGACAGACCTTACATACATACATGCTTGCATCTCAACAGCTAACTACAAAATGGCTGTCTAGCTTGCACGGGTTCAGTATTTATACACTTGTGCAAGGCCTTGGATAGCTTCTTAAAGGTATATACATGCATATTGGTCTACATCCTCCCTCTTAAAAAGATTACTCATTATACAAAACAATATCAGAGTTAGGCATGGATTACTATATACATTAGAAACAAAACACAATGTTCATGTCCAAGTTGCTTCATACATACTACAGAGACACGACCATATCTCAAAATATAACAGTTTGGGACTAAATTTAGCAACAGGGACAGTCTGTGGTACACAACTCATATCAAGAACTTCTGGATTCATCACAGGAATGTCCTCTGGAACTTCCTCTGAAATTGGAACACTCGACAACTCACTCTTAGATAAAGAGTCTTTCTCACAGGCTATGTGCTGTGGTATAGGCTTGGACACTGGTCTCAAATGTTTCCGATTCTGCTGGAATATTGCTCCTTCTGATTCCACAATGTATGATCTCAGCTCTGGACCAATATTCTTCATGACACAAATCCGACCATAACCTTTGGAAGTCTGCATCCTTACCACTTCTCTCTCTCGTAATTGATTGAGCAGTATACTGGTCTTGTAGTCAGACTTCTGAGTTATGTGCTTCTTCAACAGATTGGTTTTCACTGATCTGTTGTTCTTGACAGATGGAACAAACAATTAATTGCTGATTGGTAATCTGGTTCCGGTTTATCTCGACAGAAGTCTCTGAGCAGGTGAACCAAGATGTTTATCACGGGGAACATTTTTGGGATTCAAAAGATTCAGGAAAACATCACTATTGTCTTGTTTTGACTTCTCTAGTAACTGCTTTGCACTTTGAACTGCATGTTCTGCCAAACCATTTGACTGCAGGTACTCAGGACTACTTGTAACATGAGTAAAGTCCCATTCTTCAGCAAATCATTTGAACTTCTGGCTTGTAAACTCCATGCCATTGTCAGAAATAACTTTGTGCAGACTACCATGAACAGCAAAATGATGCTTCATCTTAGCAATGACTGTACTGCATGCTAGGTTAGGAAGTAGGTCAATCTCATACCAGTTGGAGTAAGAGTCTACTAACATCAAATAATATTGACCATTCCACTCAAAGATATTGGTGGCTACTGTCAACCAAGGTAGTTCTGGAATCTGGTATAGCTGAAGGGGTTTTCTGTTGATGTGGCTTAGTACTATTACACACTGAACAAGATAAAAATGCTCTGTCAATGTCTTGTGACTTAGAAGGCCAAAATACTAGTCCTCTCTCCCTTCCTTTGGTAGATTCGGTTCCTGGGTGACCATGATGCAAGATAGTAATGTACTCTGGTTGCAAGATCTTTGGAACAACTACTTTGGACCTTTCATAATGATACCTTTGTCAGACAAAATCTCATCTCTGTATGAAAAACAAAGTTGCACTTCTTGAGATAAACTAGATTGCTTTGATGACCATCCTTGATTGATAAAGTGGTTGAGCCTCCCTAAAACTGGATCTGTGGCTGTGTGATCTCTCAGCTCATCAAGACGTGTGGTAGAAAATATTCTCCCTTCCATGACTTCAAAATCAAGCTTCTCATTCTCATGCTGTTCTCTGGTGTTTCTGAGCAATCTGGTTAATGTATCAGCAAGATAAAGAAGTTTGCCTTTCTTGTAGACAAGATTGACATTATACTTTTGCAATCTCAGCATCATACATTGCAGTCGGGCTGGAGCTGAATGCATTGGCTTTCTCAAGATAGTGACTAGAAGTTGGTGGTCTGTATTGATCTGGATAGGTCTACCATAAACATAATCATGGAACTTTAAACATACAAACACAATTGTCAAAAGGTCTTTCTCAAGCTGGGCATACTGCATTTCAGTTTGGGTAAGAGTTCTTGATGCATAGGCAACAGGTTGACCCTGTTGTAGAATGAATGCACCAAGACCAAATTTCGAAGCATCACAGGAAAGTGTAACTGGCTTGTGAACATCATAGTATCTGAGAGTTGGTGGGCTTGCAATTCTCTGTTTCAGGACATCAAATGCTGTTTGTTGTTGCTCTAACCAAGACCAGGATACATATTTATATGTCAGCTCTCTAAGCGGTGCTGAAAGTTGGCTCAAGTCTAGAATGAACTTGCCTAGGTAGTTAATCATGCCAAGAAAACATTGCAGGTCTTTAACATTGCCTGGTGCTGGCATTTTGAAAATGGCTGTCTGCTTAGAAGGGTCTAATCATAAGCTTGTACTAGCAAATAAATGACCAACATAAGTAACTTCTTGTAGCCTGAATTTGCATTTGTGTGGATTGAGCTTAAGATTCACTTGATGTGGCCTTTCTAGAATTTTTCTGAGGTTTCTGTCATGTTCAGCTTCATCACGACCTCCTACTACCATGCCATGTACTATAATAGCACAAGGATACCTAGAAAAAATTTGCTCCATTGCATGTAGAAAGAATTCACTTGCAAAATGTATCCCCAATGGCATTCTCAAAAATCTGTACCTGCCAAAGGAGTACTGAATGTAGTGTGCAATGATGATTTCTTGTCAAGCTGAATTTGCCAAAATTAACTCTTTGCATCTAAGACAGAAAAAATAGTGGCACTTGGCATTAAGGATGAGACTTCTTTGACTGTGCGTATTGTATGATGAGGACGTTTTAGCTCTTTATTCAAATCTTGTGAGTCAATACATATTCTGATGTCATCTGAGCTTTTCTTATGAGCTTCCACCATGGAAGATACCCATTAATTTAGAGTTTCAGCTGGACAAATCACACCTTGTTGCATCATTTTATCTAGTTCAGCTTTCTCTGTCCTGCATAGCTACTGGAATTTTACTTGCTGACCTGATAACTGCACTGACCTCTGGGTCCAAATTCATGGAGTATACAGCTGGACGATTCCCTAGTTTGTCTGTGAAAAGATCAGCATAGGTAGAAAAAATGTGTTGGGCAAAATTAGAGTAGTGGTCTTTCAAGCTAACTTAGTGGACTTCCTTGTTAAATGAAAGCAGTCCCATTTCAAACTGTCTCTGAGCCCTAATAATGACTGGCTATGTCTCTTGACCACATAAAATAATAAGTCATAGCTTCTTCTTGCAGAGTAACATGAACGCACTACTGAGCCTTCGGTTTGAATGTCTTCACCTCCATAAGCATCAAACTTCGCACACCTTGCCAAATCAAGCTTTCACCATGACACACTCTAGCAAAAGTTTCTGCTGGCATAACATTGCACTTGGAACCTGTGCCAACTTTCAGCTCTATGGGTTTGCTGTTTATCCGAACAGTACAAAATACTTCATTTGTTGCACTTAAACCTACTGCACTGACTGTTTCATGACACACTATCAACATTGTCTGTGTCCCCGTTCCTTAGCTTTCTAATTGATCAACTAATTTCTTAAAATGTTCCCTTTTAATAAAAGCATGTGGGCCTTTTGATTTACAAAATCTTTTGAAATAATTCCATTTATTGCATTTTTGGTATTGTTGGCCAAAAACTAAACGTTTTCCCTTTTAGATTCATCCCTTCCACCACAATTACGACAGTTGGCAATGAAACTGGGTTGGGACCCATGCTTTAAATTTGCTGACTCATTCTTATGTTTCACTGAAACTGTGCGAACTTTGGAATTTGCTAGAAAATTCTGGGGTTTACCAGTGAGTGCTGCAGTGGCTACAGTTGCTGCCATGTGCTTGGTCCTGGTTCTTTTAACCACATGCTGCACACTATCAACATGAGCTTTATAACTATGCCTTCTAGAGCTATTCTCATTTGTAAACAGATTTGTGGGCTTTTCTGTGAGCTCGTATATCTGACAAATTGCAATGGCATTATTCAGTTAATTTTTTATTTTATTTTATTTAACATTTGTTTTACCAGGATAAAATCTGACTGGACAACATGTGTCCATTTTCAGCAGAGTCCTGGGGAGAAAAACTCTGAGAAATTTAATACAAAAGGTAATATGTTAACATGTGAGGTAAAAAGACAGAAGATTCAAACAAACAACATATTACAGTCAGAAGATCACAGAATTTACAATGCTAGTGCAATAATTGAAGCCCAACATGCTAAGAAGATATGTCTATATTTACAGTATTTACAGTTAAAGAGCACGAGAAGAATGCCTGACATGGTTAGGAGAGTCCAAGTCTAGCAGTAGAAGTAATATCTGAACATGAGGCATTGGGACGTAGGTATATATTGCAAGATTTACAAAAAAAGTACAGAACATCTAGGTAGCAGTATCATGTAAGAATTGGGGGCTTCAGAGATAGGTTGCCCTGTAGACTGGAGGGATTTAAAGGGGTGTCTTTGAATAGCAAAGAAGGTTAGCATAGAGGTGGGTTTTCAGGTGGTTTTTAAATTGGGTTGCACGACTTTGTATCCTGAGGTCAGGTGAGAGAGTATTCCATACTCTAGCAACCTCATAGGAGAATAGAACTTCTCCAGAGCTGTTCTTGCATGGATTGACCTTGATCAAGGATTTGTTGCTTGATCGTAGTTCCCTACTGGAGTTGTGGAAGTTTACTATGCCAGCCACAGCAGGGGTTCTCTCTGGCTGGTAAAGGATTTGATGTGTAATGATGAGTTGGTGGTAATGCAGTAGGTTTGGGAATTCTAGCCAGTGCAGCTTAAGTAGGGATTGACAGTGGTGGGAACATGATATAGTATTGGCAGTAAACCTGACTATTTTATTGTAGCAAGTGGAGACTTTGTTCAGGTCAGATTTATTGATTTTGGTTAGAACTGGGCAGGCATAGAGCAATGTTGATAGGAGATAACGTCTGGCTATGGTAGACCTAGACTTGGGGGTGAGGAACTGTTTGCTATGATGTAGGCATCCTAGTTTTTTATGAACTTTAGAGATGGTTTGGGATATGTATTTATTGTATTTATCTGTTGGTCAATAGTGACACCTAGTAGTTTGGCCTCAGCTACTGGGGTGATGAGGGTATTATTGGCTGATAGGATGGTGAAGGTGGGATTGCAATGTTTAGTTGGGTGAAATAGCATTAACTGCGTTTTTTTTGTGGGGGTTTAACATCAGTTGGTGGTTGTTCACCCAGTTCTCTATCTCAGTGAAGGATTTTGGGCTTTACTTTGTAGTAGATGGATGTTGGGTGCTGAGCATATTAAGGTTGTATCATCTGCATACTGAACAATATCAGCTTTGGTTGTTGCTAGGTGGAGATTATTTGTAAATATATTAAAGAGAAGGGGGGGCTAGGATTGAGGCTTGGGGACAGCACATGTAATGGGGAGTGAGAGGGATAGGGTGTTGGCCCACTTGACAGATTGTGAATGGTTGCTTAGGTAATTGTTAAACCATTGCAGGGAGGGGTTATCAAGGTTGAGCTCGGAGAGGCAGGTAAGGAGTTTATTATGGGAAACTGTGGCGAATGCCTTGGATAGGTCAAGGAAGGTGACAGAAACCAGCTTCCCTTAATTCCTGTGTGAGTTTATAGTATTGGAGAAGTTGATGAGGGCTGCATTAGTGTTATGGGATGGTCTGAATCCATGTTGGGTTTTAGATAATAGATTGTTGGTTAGTAGGTGGGTGAGGAGCTGATGGTGGATACATTTTTCTAGGATTTTAGATAGGGGTGATAGGATTGCAATAGGGTGATAATTGGAGAGGTTAGTGGAAGGGCCTCCCTTGTGAAGGGGGATGATATAGGAGGTTTTCCGCAAGAATGGTATGGTGCCCATGGAAATGGACCTACTGATAAGTAGGGAGATGGGGTAGGCAATGGCCTTGGATGCAATTTGGAGATATTTGGCTGGTGGATGGTCGGCAGCAAGGGTAGTTTGTTTAAGTTTTGCTAGGAGTTTGAATGGTTGATGTTGGTACAGGTTTGAGTGAGAAGGGGGGAGGGTTAGTTTGGTATTTTGTGGGTGGTGGTTGGATGGTGGGTGACATGTCATTCAGTAGTTTCAGGATTGAGGAGGTAAAATGGTTATTGAAGCTTGAAGATCAGTTATAGTCAGGGCCTTCAATGTTTGGTGGCAGTGTAGTAGCTTTTCCAGGCTGAAGGATGTTGTTCACTGCAGCCCAGATTTTTTGTGGGTTGTTGCTGTATTTCATTTGTAGGGAAATATAGTGGTTTTGTTTGTCTGACTTGATCTGCTTTTTTGCTTTGTTCCTAAGTTCAGAATATTTTTGCCTAGTTTGAGGTGTTTTGTGTTGTCGCCAGATTTTCCAGGCTTTGTCCCTATTCTTCAGTAGGATCTTAGTAGATTTCTGTAGCCATGGGGCAGGGTTGCATAACCTAATTGTTTTGAGTGGGGCTATTTGGTTTAGACCCTCAAGGACTGTGGTATTAAAGTATTCTAATGTGTTATCTAGGGGGGAGGGTTTTTAGTGGGGACCAATTGCAGTATTTTAGGGTTTCTGAGAATTGCTCTGAGGTGAAGTTACTTTGGGATTGGGTTTGTAGTAGGGAGGGTGGAGTGGTGTATTTAATTTTGTGTCAAAGGAGAAAAGTTGGATTGTGATCACTGAGGGAGTCAGGTAGTGTCCCACATTGGTGAGCCATGTTGGGTTGGTTAGTTAGGATCCAATCCATGATGGATTCTCTTTTTGTGGTCTTGTAAATTCTTGTGGGTGAGTGTATGATTTGAGTGAAGTTATACAGGTTTATGTGGTTGTTGGTGAGTGTATGGTGTTCCAGTCAATGTTAGTGTCACCTAAGACTATAGTTTCTTGGGAGAGGTAGTGGGATGCCCAGTGGAGTATGGATTCTAGGGTATTAAGGTTGTTTCCTGGTGGAATGTAGCTACTAAATTTAATTGTTTGTGCTGATTTTAAATGAGTTTGGAGAATAGGGTTTCAGTGTTGTTGAAATTTGGAGTTTCTTTTTGTAGGAGCTGGACTTTTAGGTTGGATTTGTAGAGAAGGGAGATACCACCTCCTCTTCTTTGTTGTCTGTCTATTCTTAATATGTTATAGCTGGGGGGAGTTATAGTGCTATCTTTAACATGGGGTTTAAGCCATGTCTCTGTGATGACCATTATATTTGGCTTTTATACAGAGATAGCTGAATGTAATTCTTATATTTTGTTTAGGATGCTACAACTGTTTAGGTTCAGTATAAGTATATTTGTAGGTTTGTATTTGAAAGAGAGATTGGAGTTGGGTGTGCTGTTGGAGTTAGTTGTTGGACTGGGGTTGGGGTGGATGTCCCCTTCCAGCAATAGTTGGGCTGCAATGTTGGTTATGGTTTTAAGGTAGAGTGCTATTAGTAGGTGATATTTGAGATTGGGGTGTTTTTTAGTTTGTGAAGTGTAATGGATTGGGGAGGTGAGGTGATAGAGAAAGGGGAGATTGGTGACTGGTTATATGATTGTGAGAATGAAAGGGTTACTTATGGTATGAGGAAAGGTGGGGGATTTGTTCAAGTGCATGTTGATTAGTGGGTGGCAGTAAGTTGTACTAATGGTTAATAAGTAGAGACAGGTGGTTAGGGAAAATAGAAGTATGGGGATGGTATGGTACTGGGAGTGGAGGGCTTGTGTCATGGTGTAAGTGAGGTGTGTGTAGTACAAGGTGTGTGTGTGTGTGTGTGTGTGTGTGTGTGTGTGTGTGTGTGTGTGTGTGTGTGTGTGTGTGTGTGTGTGTGTGGTGAGCGGGGATATGAGAAAAGATGGTAGTTGTGCAAGGAACGTGGTTAGTTATTGGTTGGTAGGAGTGGGGGTGATGTCTTAGTGGAGGCTGGGTGTGGCCAATAGCTATAGGATTTATGCAGTGTGATTGTGTGGTAGGTGTAGTAAGTGAGTCAGGTGACGTGAGGTAGGAATACATTTATGAGTAGTGGGGGTGGATGGGGAATGGAGGCAAGGTAGGGGACCGGAGAGAGCCAAAGGGGTAGTGAGGGTGAACGGAGCAGGGCTACACCAGCCTGTACATGTTAAGTGTCTTCCAGAGACAATCTACCAGCTTTATCTTTTGTTTTATTTGTTTTTTTTTGTTGGAAGGAGACTATGCTTTTATGGAGGGGACAGAGCTAGCTAGACTGAGATACAAGCAACATAACAGGTAGTTTTAACAGAGGCTTAGAGGCAATATGAAAAAACTCCGTCATTAGTCAAGAAAAGGAGAACAGACAAGTGAAGGACTGAAAATACTGGAACGAGTTTGGAGGCAGACAGGAATCACTGTCATGAAGCAAAATCTTTCTCACAGCATCATCTTTTATGCCACACACACACGTTTGTATTTTATCAACTCATCCCTTAAATCACCAAATCTGCACATTTAACTTTATTGCCCAGATCAGTTATATATGCTGCAAATGTTTCACCAGGCTTTTGATCCCTTGTGTAAAATAAGTGCCCTTCCATTGTAACATCTGTCTGGAGGATACACATTTCTCTAAATTTATGTTTTAAGGACTCTGGGTCCTCCCTTGACTCAGCCGGTACAACAATATGAGGGTTTTCCCCCCTTTCCTGTATAGACAGCAGGTGCATACACAAATGAACACTCCCTTTCTATGGTTTCTGACCCAGCTAAATTAAGCAGAATAAATGCCTTTATACGGTCATCTTTATCAGAAAATGTAGTCTGTATGAAAATGTTGTATTATTCCTCTAACAGTCTCCAGTTCTCAGCAATATTACTGTTAAACACAAGAGCACTGGGTTTTTGAAATCCATCTGCCATGCACACAAAGTATACACAAATACACTGAAAATATGGTCCTTGTAATTAAGTACGAACAAACTGTTCTGTGAGCTTGTAGTATCATTCAAATGCACAATAAACTATTCAAAATACTGTACTTTGCGAAATATGCTCTGTAATGGTTGTACTCTGTGAAATATGCCCTGTAATGGCTGTACTTTGCAAAATAGCTTTACTGTAACACTGCACATACATGCAAACACTTTATACACTTCTGATAACTTAGATATATTTGCTTAATATGAAAAAATACATGCTTTGTGAAAATGCTGTTCCCTTTTATTTTATTAATTTTATGCAATTTGAATTTTATTTCAAACATTTTCCATAATAATTCATATATTTTTATCAATATCGCACATATCGGTTTATGCAAATATTGTTTAGAATGTTCTGTATGCCTCGTTTCATGTTATGTGAATAAGAAATAGTGCTGAGCAAGTTTTAATATCTAAATTTGTTTTTGACCTGCTTTGTGAAGTATGCACATTTTAGGGATGATTCATTCCTTTATATTAGCTGCGCATCTCTTGGTCTTACTTCTGGATTCAATTCTGACACCCTGTCAATCGTTCGTCTCTAACACATATGACATGAAAGCCTGGGGTTTTGTTTAGATGCTTTAATACATAGAAACACATCAGGATGGATAGCAGCATCATTAAATATGAACGAACGATTTAACACACAGACCTTACATGCATACATCCTTACATCTCAACAGCTAACTACAAAATGTCTCTCTGGCTTGCATGTGCTCAGTATTTATACTCTTGTTCAAGCCCTTGTATAGCTTGTTAAAGGTATATACACTCATATTGAGCTACATAAACTATTGATTCATGTAACAATTTTCTTCATCAGACATCATGTACTCCTCTTAGTAACATAATGAATGAGATTTGCATAACTGTTGTTAATTGTTCAAGGAATATCATTTGTCTTCCCCGCTATGGCACTTCATAGACAGGAATGGGTATCCCACTTCTCCCCTGTACAGACATTGCCACATCAGCTATCCTCATGAGGACATTCCCTCCCCCTAGGACACATGCATCCCTATCCATGTTTCTTTCAGCATACCATGCAGGGAAGCAAATCTGTACCCAGATCTAAAATGCAAAGTAGAGTGGCACAGCCTGCAGAAAACAAAACAAAAAATGGTGCAAATATATCTCTGCTGCATTTCTTTCTCATGCCTTATTCATATTAATGTGAATGACTGCTGAGCCCACAACACATTATGTTCTGCCACTAATCAGATAATTCCATCCTGCAAAAGTAAACAAATATTAGTCAAAGACCATCTGTTAAAGTGATAACACAGTTTAGAGACATACAAAAGATAGCTAGTTTCCACAATGTGAACTTAATAGAACTTTATCATAGCATTCTCACCTCTTAGTAGGAATCTTCCCTGTCCTGCAGACACTAGTCCCTATAGATTATAGTACACCATTAAAGACATATTCTTGTAGTACTGAGCCTTGAACCATCCTGAAAACCTCTAGCAAGCTTTCTTAAACCAGCAGATGACCAACAATGTAAATCAGCTGAATCATATAGGTCAGGGAAACATTTCAGAACATGGTTTTGCTGCCTGCTGAGTTATCCTTTTCTATTGACATTTTGAAGTCCTTTGATTTCTTTCTTTCTTGGTCTAGAACCCTGTTTATTTCATTCCTGAAACTTCTCTTGGTTGCCTGGTTACACAATAGTAAAAAGTAGCAGGTGGTTTATCCTTCTCAGTAGCTTTCTCCTTCTGCTTGTCCTTTTTAGGTACTGGGATATTACCCACTGACTTTCTCACTCCCATAATCCATTGAATGTGGCTCTGCCCTTTCCTTGACTATTTTCTTATCTGATGTCCACAATCTTTGAGTTCACCTGAGCATCTAATACCTGTCATCGCCTTGCATAAGTTTGCTGTGGAGCTTGTGAATGTTGACATTTGTTCCTTACCATCACCCATCAAATTTGTTAAGTTCCCCTCCTCCTCCTCAGTAAATGTGCCCAGCTGATGCCTGACCTTCTCTATGAAGCTATCAACCTCCTTAGCATTGTGTAATAAAGTTTTTAAACCATTGCCTTCTATGGCTAACATGGTTGGATAGGTTACAATGATGCAATAGTACATGACCTCTAATGTGGTTTTATTTGTTAACATCTGCTTCTTTATGGCATACAGATTTTTGAACTGTCTGCTACAAAAACAAAATAATCTTTATTCTAAGGTGCCTCTCAATGTCTTCTGTTGTTAATAATAATCTAATTCTGGTTTCTGAATGACTGGAGTGCCATTACAATCATCATCCCTCTCCTGGAAGCACTCACATAGCGTAGGTGTTCAATGGCTGGGTTTAACATTTTGGGAATGTGCATTGTCTCCATTGATATTTTTTCAAACATAGCTTGATAATTTCTCTTGACCATGGATTCTGGTACAGCCTTATTCTACACATTGACACTTCTTCTGCAATTTTTGAGGTCTTTTAAATTTTCATCTTGTTCTGCCATGATGGAGGACAGCCAAGAAACAGACTGGCAAGTTTTCTCCAACTCCAAATACAACACCCAAAGGGTGCTTTTTGCCTGTACCAGAGGCTCCTGTGATTTCTGTACCTTCTGCTGTTGTATGATACCTAGAAAAAGATAGGCTTTTACTTTTAATGTCATGAGCGTCATCCACACCAACAATATCAGGAGGTGCTTCAGATTTTTGAAGTACTTCAGCAGTTGTATTTGAGCCTTGTCATTGTTAGCTCCTCCCTACAGAATATTTTGTTCTCAGTTACCAGCACGTGCACTGACTGATTGTTATTCCATGGTTCATCATGGAAGGAGATCACTCTCTAGGAATCCATCATGGTCTTAAGTCAGCCATTTGCAATGTGTCCTTGTTTCTTGAAAAATATCTGCTCCCTTTCCATCCTTATTAGTTTTACAATATCTCTACAACTGACCTATGTTTTAAATAAAAGGTTATATGCAAATACTTTCAAATTTATTATTTTCTTAAATATGATAATAATAATAATAATAACAATAACAATAATAGAATATATGCAGTATAAAATGTCCTTTTTCCTGTTTTCCTCCCTTTTATATATGACATGCTGTATTACCTTGTACTATTTCATGTATTACATTAAGCAACTATGTCTCTTATTTCTTTGCTGTAACTCCTGGGAAGAGGTAGAAATAGGTATTTTGTAAGCTAGCTCTCTTCCTTGGTCAACAAATATAATAAACAAATTAATATATAAAAATTTCACTATTTCCATTTGCCATAATTTATGACTACAAGCAAATAATTTCATTGAAAACAGATGGTAGCACATAATGTCTCTTACTGACTACCCAACTAAAACTAATTAACTAAACTCTTTATTACTCATTTACACCTTTAATCACTTTTGTGAGGACTGCCTGTATTTTCTTTAAGTATATTGCCAAATTTTCCTTCGCAAATGCAAACAGAAAACACTTAATGATGGAAATATTCTCCTTAACATATACCATATCACATTTTACAGGGTTTGATGCAAATAGTGTGTTATTTTTGCCATATATTTCCTTCATAAGCACCACTCCTTGAAAATTTGCTTGAAATTAAAAAGCCTGACATGATGTCATGAAAGACTGTACTTACAATGCCTCACTACCAGTATTAGTATATAAGGTACTGCATTTCCATGTCTAATAGCCTAGTACGACAATTTGTCAGCTATTTCTCATAGGTGGAACAGCCATCCTTGAAACATTTTATACATTTGATCCTCTGTTAATGAAATCATTATGTAAATAAGCAACTGTTCCTCTAAAGAAGTATGGTGGTTTTGGTTACCCAGAATCCTTTTCATGTGTACCTAGCCTGACATCACTTTGTGGGTGTGGCCATAAGGAAAAACTGAGTCAACAATGAAACTAATGTAGCAAAAAAAAATATGTAATAATCTTTGTTTTGTTTTCAACCACTTACAGCTTTAATAACAGAAGTATAGCCGAAAAAGAAATTAATTGTAAAACAGAGGTATATGACGATACACTTTAATAACCACCAGGGTCAGGAATAAATAATTTCCTACCTTTTCCACTACTACACTTATACTGCAGTAAATAATGAGACGTATTCAAGACAGTTGAAACCTGTTCATAGGATCATAGATTCATTGATAAATACTAGGCTACACCCTGTATCTAGCATCTGTGAGATATAGACATTAACCATTATGCCAATCCCCACCCTCTTACATCCTCAGTCACAAGATAAAAATGTCTGTTAATGCCATTAACTATGTCATTATACTCAATGTTGTACAGAGATTTGTCTAGACCAACTGCCTTAACTTCAGTTAATCTAAATAATTCTATTAAGTCACTTGAGTTGATGCATTTATCTCTCATGAAATCAGTATGTCTAGTTACAACTATAGGAAATGATGTTCAGCACCTTAAGAAGAGTCCGCATTGCACTAGAAGAAAGGTGATACTGCATTAAAGATGCAAACTACAGCTAAAATAGTCAAGAAAGTTATGCATTCTTAAGGACTTGTCATGCAAAAAGAAATACAATAGAGAGCTCTATAGACTGGTTATATCAACAGTTTTCATTTTTTGAAGAAAATAATGTTCTTATTATAAGTGATAACAACTGCATATCCCTAGTGAATTAAGAAATACATTTTAGATCCACAATAAACAAGCCATCTTCTGAAGGTAAAAAAGTGGACATTGAAAAGTACAGTAAAACTGTTCAGTAGATTGTCAAAGTATTTTGATTTCAGCGAGATTTGCCTTTCACATGGTCTGGTCCTCTGAACTACTGCCATTTTTAGTTGATAGGAAATTCACCACTTTGAGTAATGAAACATCCAGGGAATGGAAACCTCACATTTTCTCTCTGAGTGATGTAAACGTAATGTGTCTTTCAAACTGCACTTCTGAGTAGAAAATAAAAGAGCCACAGACTCCTGCGGTAAGTGATCTCAGCTCACACACCTCCTCATTCATCTGTGAGCACGTCTCAAGGTTAAACAGAACACTTCTTCTGCTGAAGCTTCTTTTTGCTTATATACTCTTCTGTCACAAAGTCATACACTGTGAACTGCAATTTCTATACAAATTGCTGTGACTTCCCCTACCACCTGATCTCACTATTTCATTCATGTTTGTTTTCCACAGTATCAAAGGGGTAAAAGATGGAAAGTAATCTCTCAGAATGACACAGAAGTTAAAAAAAAAAATCACACTATCAGCATTTAATTTAATGTAGCATTGTCATGGTGGTCACTTGTGAAGACCAGTAAATAAGAGTACCATGACCAGAGCTTATTAGATATTAGAAAAAAAGATATTATTTCATAGTGATGCTATGAAGAAGATATATAACATTAATGTTGTGTTTTACTTCTGAACCCAAATGCTTTTCTCTGAGTAGAAATACAGGCTTATTCTATCCACCTAGCTATGCACTACAAATGCATATTAGACACGTCTGATGCAAGATAATTTCCTGAACATTTGTCTTGTGACTTTAAACTTTATCCCACCTTATTTAATATGCTAGCTAATGTGTATACAGAAACATGTTATGTAAGTATTATGGCATGGAAACGTTCTGTTTGTTGTGTGATAACCAGACTCCTAGATGTCTAGGAAAGGCACGAGACTAATCAGAATGCCTTTCTGCACTTAGGCATACAGCTATCATAGCTTCCCATTGTAATTGACAGACTTGTATTTCTAAGAATTTAAATTATGAAAAGAAAAAGATAAAGAAAATAGCAAATGTTTACAATCTTTTGTTCCCCTTTAAATGTTATTGTTCATGGGGACATGCTGCCCTGCAGCCCTATTTCACCTCTATATACACTAACTTTGAGATCACCATACGTTGGGGAAAAGGGAATAATCTGGCACACAACAATCTCCCAACAGTATACATCAGTCATTTTCAGACATTCAGCCTTGATATTTTGACAATTGACATCCCTAAGTGTCTTACTGCACTTAGAAAAAGTATATACTTTGTGTTGTGGATACTTAAAATGCTTTGTCCATAATATTTTTACTAATTTACAAAATATGTACAGCATTCTGTCATGATTATCCACAAAGTATGTCCTTCTACATATTTATTTTTTAAGAGTAACTTCTGTTATGAATCTAAGGTGAGTGGAGGCAGAACTGAGGATGTAGAGACATTCACCTCACTATCTGACATCAAACGCACATGGATTGTATTTTCATTAACTATCTGCTAAGACTAAACTAATCTCACTTTTATCACCAATGGAAGAAATCATTGAGGGCTACTTTAAGAAATAAGCTGGGAATTATTTGCAATAATTCTGCAACATGTTGAGATAAAATAATTGTTTACAGTACAAGACAAACAAATGACAAGGTGAAGACCAACATATCACATTAAGTAGAGTCAATGAAATAATTAGAAATGCAATCGGACTTGCTCAGATGGCAAAATCAACATCTCTTAATCACAGAATATGACCACAGCATTATCAACCTTTTCAGTATACATGAAAACACAAAATGCAAGTAACTTACCTATATCTTGAAAACAGCTTTCTAAGAAAACAGAAAAGAAGTGGGCACTGCAAACTGAATGACCTCATCTTTTCCTGGGTCCTAACCTTTTCCAGGCCATGCCCAATGATTAGTAGGTTTCTTTCCTCTGTGTAAAATTAAGAAACATTAAGGGCTACTTAAGTAGCCATACAATGTCCAGCATCTCTCTTTTGATGATTATTCAATTTGCCTAAGAGCATCACGATCTTAAGTTTATACATATCAACATTAGAAGTATAAGTAACAAAATAATAGAGCTACATGTCTGGATAACACTAGAATGTGCAGGCATTCTGGTTATATCTGAAGCTTGGCTGTAGCCAGAAATCAAAGATGATGAAATCACTCCCTCTGGTTTTAACATATACAGACTTGACTGGAAACTAAAAACGTTTGACTTATTCTTGACTGGTCACTTTACCATCATGGCCCTCTACATCTCAACAACGATGAGTTAAGTATCTCCTTCTTATGTATTAATAAGCATAGACAATATACATTATTGTGGCTTAAAGTCCTCCTGGCAATAACATCTCCACTGTTGAAAGTTTACTTTCTTGGACTGATTCTACCATCCCATGCAAACGAAGCATCCAAGATGCCCTAAATATTGACTGGCTTATTTAATTCTGAGACCCCTTCAAAGACTCAACCTATTTGGCTTCTCTCAACTCATCTGCACCCCCATCGGAATAAACAAGAATAACAACAAAGCACCTGTATTAAACTGGATACTAACTTCTAGTTCCAATAAAATCTCATAATCTAGTGCTCTTGCAGAAACTTCAGTGACCACTTACCCATCTTTGTCATTAGAAGTCAAATCACAAATCAGAAAAAATAATCACTACAATAACATTCATAATCTTCCTAATTTCAACAAGCCTACTTTTGTAGCTACTCTGAGGGCTACCAACTGGAATGCTGTCAAAGTAGTAAATCTGGATGAGGCCATCACACTATTTAACCAATGTTTCCTTGAAATGGTCAACTCACAAGAAAGAGAGAAATACCTTACTAAAAGAATCACAGACCTAAAGCAGATGCCCTAAGACCGTCTAAAGAAACTCCAGCTATACTCTGTGGCACATCATCTACTCAGAGGCGATCTCTGCTTAACATACAAGGCCATGTCAAACTCTGAGCTTTTGGACATGCTCCACTTAAAGAAATCCCAATCCCTCAGAGCCACATGCTCCAGGGATCTAAACCTTGTCATCACAATGAACAAAACATGCTGGAGGGATAGGTTCCTGACCCAGAGACTCCCCATACTCTGCAATAGACTGCCCATACATGTTAAGCAGAGCGCCTCCTTGGCCCTCTTCAAAAGGAACCTCGACGATTGGATAGGAGATAGGAAATTCACCCCGCGGATCACGTCAGTCACCCTGCTAGACAGGGGTCCAGGGAAGGAAATATTGTAGGAAGAAATATCCAGGGAATTGTTATGGCTAGGCTTGTATATGCCCTAGGGCCAATAGTCTAGTACCAGCCTATGAACCTATGAACAGCTGAATAGCAACTACCGCCACATAAGTAAATAAATAAATACATAAATAAATAAATAAATACATCAGTTAATCAATCAATCAATAATGAAGAAAGAGACAAAGCTTGGAAAATCTGATAAAGAGATATGCCAATGTTAAACCTTTTAACTTCAGATGCATTAAAATCTATCTAAAAATGAAATCAAATATGACAAAAAAATAATAGCCTTATATACTAGACATTCATCGAAATAACCCATAACTGTTTTTGACGTTCGTCAAAAATCTTCTTCACCCTGGCAGAAATCAGCAGCCCAACCCCAGACTTAACAATGAACTCAAACATATTGCCTCTATTCAATTATAACTTCATTGATGCCATTAAATCTTTATTCAACAACAATTATAGTGGCAATTTTGGGCAGCCACTCTGGTTCAGCGGTTAGTGTTATCATCACACAGCAAGAGCTTCTCCGGTTCGATCCTTGGCTGGGGTGCCTTCTGTGTGGAGTCTGCATGTACTCCCTATGGTCGTGTGGGTTTCCTCCAGGTGCTCCAGTTTCCCCCCACATCCCAAAGACATGCTGTAGGTGAATTGGAGACTCTAAATTGGCCCTAGGTGTGTGTGTGTGTGAGTGTGTGTGTGTGTGTGTGTGTGTGTGTGTGTGTGTGTGTGTGTGTGTGTGTGTGTGTGTGTGTGTGTGTGTGTGTGCCATCTGTGGAAGGTTGGGCGCTGGACTGGCAACTCAACACTGTAGAACTCCACTGAAAATCATGAGCGGACAGGTGATCCGCTGTGGCGACCCCTAACTGGGAAAAGCCGAAAGAAGAAGAAGAATTATAGTGGCAAATTCAAAGAAGGAAATCTAAATACAACTCTTCTGGCAAACTGAGCCATAGATAATTTAACTCTTATTTCCATTCCCACTTCCACTATGACCTTAGTCAATGATAACATACCAAATGAATACCCCAAAATGTCAACTGATGCTATAACCTACCTAGTCTCTATATTTATAAATAGATCCATTCAAGAGTCATATGCCCCATTCCTCTACAAAAAGTATTATATTATACCTCTATACAAAATGACACCTGCTAATCTCATAAACCCCACACATATAGCTATGATTTCCCCTCTTTCAAATATTTAAAAAAGTGCGTTCACCACCTTCGTAAATACAGTGCCAACAGCAATGTCTTCTTCCCTTAACCAACATAGTTGTGATCTAAATATAGGACCACAACCACAACTGCTTTATTATATTTTACTAACATGATCAATCAGAATGCAGCATTTCCAGTAATGTAAAAGTCCAACAATACGTGTGTGCTGAATAAATGCTTCTCGAACCAAAAAATAAATCCAGCAAGCAAAAGTAAGATGAAGCAACACCAGGCTATCATAAAACCAGCAATAGTTTATTCAGGAAACGGGCAATGGCAAAGGCATAAGTGCTTTCACAGTATTACAACTGCTTCATCAGATGCATAAAATCTATTTAATTTAATGCCCATTAAATAACAAGATGAAACAATCACATACCATCCTAGTGCAACTGTCAAAGAGATAACATTTCAAATATATGCAGTACTAATAGTAAACATGTATAAAAAAGTGATTGTCTATAAAAGGTGGGGGGTTTAAAAGGGAGTTTATTAAAACTCCCTTCTTATTTAAAAACAGGATGTGGTTTCAACATCGGTTTCAATGGTACTTTATCATTAAGTTCTGGCTCTGTATCTGATAATTAGTCTAATTATCCATTTGCTTTCTAAACACACTGTTTCATTTCTAATATCACCTCCTCTGAGACTTTCCTGCACCGTATCTATAACTTGAAACCTAAATGCATGCTCTGGGGATGTGTCTGCTACATGTTTAGCCAATGTATTCCTAACTCCATTTTACCTACATAAAATTTACTGCAGGTTTTACACACTGCTAGGTAAACCACATGACTGCTGTTACAAGTTGCCTCCACTGAAAATTTATAGACCTTGTTCTGGTCTGGGTGAAAAAACTCACCTGCTTGATCTATATAACTGCAAAAACTGCAGTTATAACAAGGTCTGGTATTATTTTTATTTTTATAAGAATAATGTCATTGTTTCCTGCTATCATACCTCATAAGACACTTGGGGTAACATAGCAGCTGACCTAAAGATTTATTTTTTTTATACACTATGCTAGGACATTCACATATTACAGCTTTCAATTCTGTACTTGTGGTCATGATGCCCAGATGTTTTTAATAATGTCAACTACACCTTTAGAGTCCTTAGAGTATGTTACAGGTACCCTGCACCTAAACTCGTCTACCTTATTCACACATGCGGGTGGAATTGAGGAAAATAAGACCTTCCTTCATTCCCTCTTCTTTGTATTACTTTAACTAATTTATCAGATACTTCCTTTTTATCATACCTCCTTGCTACAAACCTTTTTTCTAGATCTCTCAGTTCTTTCTTAAAATTTTCCTCACTAGCATTAACTTGTGACGTTCTTATAGCTTGCCCCCTCACCACATTATTAAAAGTAAAACATGGGTGCATACTACTTTGATGCAGATACGTGCTCTTGTAATAGGGTTTTCTAGATGTCATAGTATATATTGCCCCATCTTCCTTCACCTTCACTAACACATCCAGAAAACTAACTTCCCAATCTGAACAAGTCATCACATACTTTAAAAAGCTTGTGCTTGTATTAATATAATTAAAAAAGTCTGACAATTCCTTGCTGGTGCCTTCCCATATGAAAATGAGTTCATCCACAAATCTTCTGTAGAAAATTACATTTGCCTAACATGCTACCTAATACATGTTCCATCTCCCATACCAGCATAATAAGATTGGCATAGCGATTGGCACATGCTGTGCCCATAGCTACGCCATCTACCTGCAGGTAATAATCCTTATCAAAAAGGAAGATATTGTATAAAATCATCTTAGCCAAAGCACATAGCATTTCAGCCTTCTCAGTCGAGAAACACTTCTCTTCTTGTAAACATTTTTTAACCCACTCTATACCTATAGTATTTGGTATTACAGTGAATAAGGACTGTACATCAAGTGTGACCAAATACCATTCACCTTTTTAAAAAATAGCCTTAGTAAAATTATATAAATCACATAAACATTGCTAGCGTCCTGCATGATGTGAGTGTTACAGTTAATATCATCATCTAACCACAACAGGCAAATCCTAGCATCTACTTATCTATGTCCCACTCCTGTCAATGCTTCTCCCATCTTCACTCACTTGCAGACCACACAACTGAATAAACTGCAATCTTATAATAAGATTGCATGATTTGCTACAAATAAACCATACAGCTCTCATCACTGTGCAGCCCGCTAACATCTAGAATGGCTGGAACGTCCTCATGACCTCACTCTCTCTCAGTTGTTAATCACCCACCAATGAATATACCAACTCCATTCGTTAGAAACATATTTGTTTATAATATAAAAGTCCAAAAACTCTACTGGTGGTGTACTGCATTGTAATTGTATTAATAAAATACAGGCTCTGACTGAAATGGGTCCAATGCACTACCCTGGCTAACAAATTTAAAATATAGTAAATAAAATAAATTCAAAATAAACTCCATTACCTGCTAGACTTTTTGACAACAAGCATAATTTAAAATTCAGAATGAAGCAACGCATTCATAACTCCTAGGTATGCCTCTGCAATCTCAAAAATCAATCTTATCTTTAAATCTTCCTTTTGAAGGGGGCATGTCCCCCTGCACCCCCAACCCCCAAACTTATATATACCAACTTCAAGATCACCATACCTTTGAGAAAAGGGAATATTCCAAGAAATGACATTGCAGACTTTACATATGTAAGTCTGTTCTTTTAGTCATTCAGTCTCTGTGTTTCAGGATTCACTCTTTTGGGTCTCAACATTTCAAACGTTGACAGCTCCTTCTTATGGAGGGTCTCTCCAGCCCCTCAGTCCTATCCTCCATCCCTTGATATGTGCTGTTGGGTGGGTATATTACTCTACCTCTGTTTTTGCCTCATGGTAAGTGTCTTGTTAAAAATCATTATTTTGTTCATGTGCTTGCATAGTTCTTTGTTAAAAGTTAATTTGTTTACAACACATTGTTTAAAATTAGTACACTTGTTTTTTTGTTGACTTTACTTTCATGCTTTTTTTCATAAATTTGAGAAATTACAACTTACTGGTCTGTATGTTTTCTTTAAATGTGAATGTTTACAGATTTTTTTGTGGCCAAGCTGAAAATAAATTCCATGCTGACCCCAAACTGCTGCATCCATTCTCTGGTAAAACAGTGGTGATATTGATAACATCGCTTTACAAAAGACACAGAGTTTTACAATTATAATTTCTTATTATCACTCCAACTCTGTTAATGTCTTTGGATGCTGAAGTGTTTGCTGGATAAATATCTAAAGAAGACATTTGGTTTTAGTAAGCATTTATCTAGCAACAGTGTTTTTTTTTGTTTTTATAATCATGCAGGGTAAATAATACAGTATTGATCCAGTATCAGTTTACATGACTCCATACACCTTTGGATTCACCTACTTGTCTATGGGTCAATCTTTTGCAGGTTGAATTTCTTAGACTTTATGATTATCATTAGTCACAGAATAAAGCTAGGGTATGATTTTTGGGCTAGCTACATTTCTGCATTGCAAATGTGCAAATGTATCTTTATTTTATGATTATCACTTGCCAAGTACACAGTTTGCTAACATGGCCCTACTAAAACTTTATACAAAATTTCTCTTTAAACCAACAGTTGCTTTTATAAAATGAGCTCTTGCCAGAATTAAAGCCCAGTAGTTTTGAATATGATTAGTCACGTTAATATTTCATGTAGCAGCATCCTTCTGAAGCTGTGTGGTATGGTATTTTCATGCATATTGTAATTTGCAACGCTTTCCCTAGGGTGATGTCTGATTTCAGTCATGATGTTGTATATATAACCATAACTGGTATACCACACAGGATCCTGATATACCACACACCATTGTGGTATACCATACACCATCCCGGTATAACACATGTGATATCACACACCATCCTGGTATACCACACACCATGCTGGCATACCATACAATATCCTAGTCAGTGATGATGTTGTATGCATATTCACAGCTGGTATACCACATACTATCCTGGTATACTACACACCATGCTGGTACAGCACACACCATCCTGGTTACCACACCATCCTGGTATACCACACATCATCCCGGTATACGACATACCATGCTGGTATACAACACACCATGCTGGTATACCACATAGCATACTGGCATACCACACACCATATTGGTATACGGTGCACCATCCTGGTATACCACCCACCATGCCAGAATACCATACACCATCCGGTAAAACCATACAGCATGTTAGTATACTGTACACCATCCTGGTACACCACACACTATCCCTGTATACCACACACCATGGTGGTATACCATATACCATCCTGCTATAACACACACCTTCCTGGTATACCAGACACCATCCTGGTATACCACACATGTTTCTGGTATACCACACGCACTGTCCCAGTATACTGCACACCATTCTGATATACCACACACCATGCAGGTATCCTTCATGCCAACCCAGTATACCACACACCAATCTGGTATACCACACAGTGTCCTGGAGTACCATACACCATGCTAGTATACCACATGCCATCCTGGTATAGCACAAACCATCCCAGTATACCACATACTATCCTGGTATATTACACACTATCCCTGTATACCACACACCTTGGTGGTATACTATATACCATCCTGGTATAACACCACACCATCCTGGTATACCACACACCATGCAGGTATCCATCACACCATCCTGGTATCCACAAACCATGCTGGTAAACTGCACACCATGCAGGTATACCACTCACCATCCTTGTATACCACAAATCATCCCAGCATACCACATGTCATCCTGGCATATCACACACTATCCCTGTACACCACTCACCATGCTGATGTATCATATATCATGTTGGTATACCGCACACCTTCCTGGTATACCACACACCATGCTGGTACAGCATAGGTTCATGGGTTCATAGGTAGGTACTAGGCTATTTGCCCCAGCGCCTATATAAGCCTAGCCAAAAAGGTACCCTGGCTTTCGCCACGCAATAAAATTATTTTCCTGTGCCCCTATCGAGCAGAGTCACAGAAGTGATCCCTGGGGTGAATTTCTTATCTCCCATTTAATCATCAAAATTTTTCTTGAAGAGTGCTAATGAGGATCTTTGTTTGATATAGATAGGTAGTTTGTTCCAGAGTATGGGAAGTCTCTGGGACTGGAATCTATCCCTCCAGCATGTTCTGTTTATTGTGGTGACAAGGTTTAGGTCCCTAGAGCATGTAGCTCAGAGGGATTGGGATTTCTTTAAGTGGAGGATGTCCAACAGCTCTGGGTTTGACATAGCTTTGCATGTTAGGCAGAGATCGCCTTTGAGTAGGAAATATGCGATGGAATAAAGCTGGAGTTTTTTGAGACAGTCTGCGTAGGTCATCTGTTTGAGGCTGGTAATCCTCTTTGTGAGGTATTTCTGTGGCCTTTCTAGTTGTTGTAGATGTCTTGTGAGGTACATACCAAAAGGGGCGTTGTACTCTATAATGGGTCTAATGAGTGACGAGTAGAGGGGAACAATGATCTCTTTTTTCCTGGATGAGAAACCTTTTGTGATGGGCTGTGCCATATAGAAGGATTTCCTGACTACTGTGGCAATGTGATTATCAAAGGAGGGACTACTGTCCACCTGTGTCCCAAGGTCTCTTATCACACTTTCAGTGTTAAGTACATTACTGCCTATGGGGTAGTTCATGGGTACTGAGTTTTTAATAAAAGGGATGACAATGATCTTTTTGGCACTGAGCTTGAGGCCATGGCTTTGACACCAGGCATCTGTCTCAGTGAGGCCCTTTTGTAGGATGTCCACATTGTTAGGAGTTTTGATTATGGCTCCTAGGTTGCGGTCATCTGCAAACTTCATTAGCCAAAGACCTTCTACGTTAACCTGTACTTCTGAGAAGTAGATACCAAACAGGAGAGGACCCAGGACTGAACTCTCTGGTACTCCACTTGTCATTGGTCTGAAGTCAGATTTGGAGTCTGCTACTTTCACAGTGTGGGTTTTGTCAGTGAGCCAGTTGGCAACCCATCTTGTGACATAGGGATTTATATGTAGTTTAGTGAGTTTATCTATAATTCCAGAGTGGGGGATGGTGTTAAAAGCCTTGGCGAGATCTAGATAGGCTGTGTGAACCACCTTACCCTCATCTATGACTTTGGTGACCACTTCAAAGATGTCTATCAGGTTTAGGAGACATGATCTTCCTTTTACAAACCCGAACTGGGTGGGGCTCAGAGTTCGGAGATTGCCAATGTCATTGTTTATAAGTTCCATAATGATACATTTCATAGCCTTGCAGACCAGGCTTGTCAGGCTAATGGGGTGGTAGTTCCCGGGATCCATGATGACTCCCCTTTGTGGTGGGGGATAACTGTCACTCTGCGCAATTCAGTGGACACAAAGCTTGAGGTGAGGCTATGATTGAACATGGTACTTAGGTGGGGTGCCAGTTTGTTCTATAGTTCGTGTAGAATGCAGCCTGGGTTGTTGTCAGGTCCCATGGATGCTGTGTTCTTGGCTTTGGAGAGTGTGGTTTTTACCTGTGCAGCCATGATTACAGGAACTTTGCATTCTTCTGGTATAGAGATGGGCCCTTTAGGGGGTGGGAGGGTTAAAGTTAACACTGAACCTATCTTCCAGGATGTTGGAAATATCATTTGGTTCTGTATATTTAGTGCCATTGTGCTGTAACTCAGAGCAGATCTGAGTGTTGCCATTGAGATTCTTGACATAGCAATAGAATGCTTTGTGGTTGTCTTTAGAATCAGTGGCAATTTTGTTTTCGTTACTAGCTTTGGAGGGTTTTATGAGGGATCTCAGCTTTTTAATGAGGCTGACCAGGGAGTTCCTCCAATCATGGGATTTTACTCTTTTTTGCAACAGTTTCTTTCTTCAGTTGTAGAGTTTGTTTATGGGCAGGGGACCACCAGATTGGCTTCCTTTTTTGCAGGATAGCATCTTGGTTCTGTTAGGGATTGCACTATCCATGCACTCGTGTAAGTGCTTATAAAGTGCAGTTGTATAGGATTCAGCAGTCGTACCTCTACTGTCCGTCTGCATGGGTGTCATGAAGTTTGCTACTTCTCTCCTAAGAAGCTTGAAGTTGGCTTTGGAGAAATTTTTTATGGTGGTTTCCCTAATGGGGGGTGGGGGCAGGATGTGGATGTCTAGGGTGATTAGCTTGTGGTCGGAGCTGACCAACAAGAAACTGACCTCTGGTGTGGAACACTGGTTGCCCGTGTTGGTAATGACCAGGTCTAAGATATTGCTGCCCCTGGTGGGGGTGTGGATAAGTTGATCCAAGGCATTGGAATTTATGACATCCAGGAAATGTTGAGCAGTTAATGATAGGGTAGTTGAAATCGCCCATTATCGGGGTGTTAGGTTGTACGTTAATATTTTCCAGTGTATCAAGAAATGAGGAGTGGGAATCCTGGGGCATGGTGGGGGATCTGTAGCAAGCTACAGTTTGGATTGCAGTTTTGCTCAGAGTTAGTTGCACTTGGATAATCTCGGATGCATTATGCTGAGCAGCTAGCCTGGAGGTGTGGATATCCTTAATGAATATGGACACACCTCCACCTTTACTGTTTCGGTCTAGGTTAGGTGGCCGAAAGGTGTGGTATGAATTATAGCCTAGTAATGTAGTAATGCAGGGGTGCTCTCTGGAGCCTTGGACCAGGTCTCTATCACTGCACAGATGTCAATATTCTCCATTTTAAGGAGTGCCTCGATTGAGTGCATTTTGAGGTCTAGACTTCTAGCATTGAGTAGCATTACCCTCAGATTTTGCTTGCTTGTTCCTCTTACGGTGGTGAATTTGTCATTTGAACCTTGCCTAAAAAAGGCACTATAGGGGTGGCAAGAGCCTTAGCCAGTATCTGGAATCCCAAGGGCGACAGGTGCAGGCTATCTCTGGCAAAGCATTGTGGTCTGTTGATCATCTCATCCCAGGCAGACAAATACTGGATCCCCTTAGAATGACACCAGTGCTTAGTTAATTGTTGAAGTCAATCATTTTGTCCTTGTACTGTGGTATCATTCTGGGTGATGGCAGGATGTTACTCAGGGCTAGGGTCATAACTGGCTGGGCTACAAGATCGGACAGCTCTTTCATGTCTCTTTTCATTTAGTACAGGGAGGTACATCTCAGGTCATTCCCACCAACATGGACAATGACAGAGTCATATTTGTACTTGTTGTGGAGTGACCTGAGTGTGTGGTTACCACATCATCCCGGTATACCACAACATGCTGGTATACAACACACCATCCTGGTATACCACACACCATGCTGGCATACCACAAACTATCGTTGTATACCACACCATGCTGGTATACCACATACCAACCTGGTATACCACACACAATGCTGGAATACCATACACCATGACAGTATACCACATACCATCCTGGTATACCACAAACCATCCCAGCATACCATGTACCATCCTGGTATATCACACACTATTGCTGTATGCCACACACCATGCTGATATATAGCAATAACCCACGCCTGGGTGTGGGTAATGCTGGATTTACCCACGGTTGGCGTGGTTTGGTCCCGAGGGCGAAGCCTGAGGGACCAAACAAAGCCAACCGTGGGTAAATCCAGCATTACCCACACCCAGAAGTGGGTTATTGCTATTATACAATGACATTATTTAAGAAAAGAAATAATTACTTTTCTTAAATAATGGCATTGTGTAATGCCTCTTTACTGCCCTTCCGCAGCTGTCTGGTATTCTGCGGCAGTTCTGATGTACTGCGCATGCCTACGCAGTACATCAGAGCTGTGGGCAAAAGCACTGTTTCACTATGGTAAATGGGTTTAACATAGCGAGACAGCTTTAAAATAAGCAACGGAGATCTCCGTTGCTTATTGTAAAGCTGTCTCGCTATGTTAAACCCATTTAACATATGAACAGTAGCAACGGAGATCTTGCGATCTCCGTTGCTTTAAAACTGTCTCGCTATGTTAAATGGGTTTAACATAGCGAGACAGCTTTAAAATAAGCAACGGATATCTTCGTTGCTTATTTTAAAGCTGTCTCGCTATGTTAAACCCATTTAATATAGCGAGACAGCTTTAAAAATAAAGCAACGGAGATCGCAAGATCTCCGTTGCTTTTTACACTGTGTCGCTATGTTAAAGGAGTTTAACATAGCAAGACAGCTTTAAAAAAAGCAACGGAGATCTCCGTTGCTTTTTTTAAACCTCTGTCGCTATGTTAAACTCTTTTAACATAGCGAGACAGTGTTTTATACTAACGGAAAAAGTCCGGGCGACCGGACCTTTTTCCGTTAGTATATTGACGGATTTACAACGGGCACGCTGGTTGGGCTGGCCAATCAGCATGCACGTTGTAGGGGAGGAATTGTATAATAGCATATAACATCCTGGTATACTACACACCTTCCTGGTACCCCACACACTGTCCCAGTATACTAGACACCATCCTGGTATACCACACACCATGCAGGTATCCCAAAAAACATCCTGGTATACCACACACCATGCTGGTAAACTACACACCATGCTGGCAAACTACACATCATGTTGGTATACCACACACCTTCCTGGTATACCACACACCGTCCCAGTATAATACACACCATCTTGGTATACCATACACTATGCAGGTATCCCTCATACCATCCTGGTATACCTCACACCATGCTGGTAAACTACACACCATCATGGTATACCACACACCATGCATCTATCCCTAACACCATCCTAGTATACCACACACCATGCAGGTATCCCTCACACCATCCTGGTATAACAGGCACCATGCTGGTATACTACACACCATGCTAGTATACCCCTCACCATTCTGGTATACCACAAACCATCCCAGCATACCACATACCATCCTGGTATATCACACACTATCTCTGTATACCACACACCATGCTGGTATACCACTCACCATCCTGTGTTTCTGTGCCTCTTGACAATGATAATTCTCTGCCAGCCTGGCTGCCCTGCTACATATTCAGAAGCAAGTTCATTTGTGTTTCATTTCTTTTATGAAATCTGAAATGTTCAGCCATGATAGATGACTAGTTGAAATTAATTTTATAAGATCTGCACAATATATTGAAAGAAATTAAAGCTAAGCTTTTCTGGCAAAAGTAAACTGTGCAAACAGTTTTATGTTCTAGACACTTGCAGTCAGTAAAGTCAATATTTTTTGTGCTTTCAGCATTATTACAATCACAAAAGAAGTCATAAGTTTCTCCACATATGTTGAAATATTCTTGTCTGGTGTTACAGTTGTAATTCATTAAAATACCAGATCCAAGTACTGTTCATAAACATTTTTTGTTTCAAAATATACAAGTTTCACTTTTACACCAAACAACATTGTTATCTGGTCACTTGTTTGTTTAATAAAATTACTTCTAAAAATGTATATTCACACTTGTATCCCTTGATGTGAGAAAGGCCTATTCACACTTACTAAATGTCTCCCTTGATGTGAGAAAGGCCTGTAAACTCTTTGAATACTTTGTTAAACTAATAAAAGTGTTAGTAAAGGATCTGTAGTTGAACAATTAATCATATATGACCCCAGTGGATGCATATGAAAATATGTCAACAATGCAAAAAATAAAAGTCATCTTTAAAGTGATTTACTGATGATTCTATGTCGATAGCGACATTTGATGAGTCATGTGCTGCAATGTGTTTTCCTGCTTACCTTACTTTATTTGTTTGGTCCATTTTTTTAAGGCTTTATAAACTTTTTATTAAACCATTGCCCAAAAAAATATATAGCTTATCCATCTGTGAAGTTAATGTTTCGTACATCCATAGGCTTTAATGGGTCACTTTCACACATGAGCAGTGGTACACCCATTAAAGTCTATGGATGTAGCAGACACTTTGACTATGCTAACATCACTGAGGTTAAGTTTCCTGTTCTTCCTCATGTGCAAGGATGCTGCATATTTTAAAATTATTTTTAGACATTAAGAACAAGACAAAAAACATTTGTTGATGGGAGAAGTACTGTTCAGGAGTTTATGCAGTACATGATGTAGTTCAAAGGTAAGTTTTAGAATGTCAACAAATCACTTTAAATAGTAATTTTACAGTAGTCGTGCCTCCTGTGACCACAATGCAGGTGGATGTGCTGTTACACCTCTACACCTCTAATAATTTTGAGCTTGTGCAACCATGAGAGGAGAAACATCCTTACTCTTACAGTTCCACAATCTCACTGAATTTAATATACAGTCTTCAGCAAACACAGGAGTTAATTAAGCAAAATCAATTATTCCCAATTTATCGAACCACAGTACAATACTCACTCACTGTATATTATTAATATTATTAACCTATATTTGTTAATATACATTCATAAACAGTCTTTTGCAATGCAGTAATTATTACATTTCATCTTGATTTATTCAATATACAGTAGAGAGGTGATTATCCAAATTAATTGGGACCAAGAGTAGTTCAGATAATCACATTTTTCAGATTATCAAACATATAATTGAACCAGCTAAAAAACATGTAAATTCTTGTTTTTTTCTGCACACAGGGATACACTTTTCAACCATTCAACGATTCCAATGGACAATAAAAAATATTTTTCACACACGAGCTGAATGCAAGTTCAAAAACATGCTCAAGCAAATACATATAATGTTTACATGTTCAGACTTTATGATTTTTTCCTACTTAAAAACTTTGGAAGGCTGGTTCTGATCATTGACATTTCTGATAATTGATGTTCGAATAATCGACTCTCTACTGTATACTCATTCTTGTTATGGAAAAGTAAACCTGCATCATTTGTACAACCTGTTAATGCACAAAGCTATACTAATTTACAGGTTTTACAAACTGCAGGTTATTATTGACAAAAAAGTTCTAACAGAGTATTTTGATTGGGTTCATAATCATTTCATATCGCAATATATAAAACTATTAACTGATCTGGAACCACTGACTCTACTGATTTTAACACTCATCGAAATCCCCCCTCCATCAAGTATCATACAGTCTCAGAAATTATTTTGCTTGAACATTAGCTACTGGAATTCATTTTTCCCACACAGAGAATTCAATTGCTTCTGTTATTTAAAAACATTATTGCACAGACAGTGCTATATTCATGTCCTATGCTTCTATAGCTACCAGTACAAGGTTTCTCGATCTTCAGTGAGCCACTGTATTTCATTTCTTTTCTGAGCTTCTATCTGGGAATAAAGAAATTTGCCTGCCCTTCATGTTTTTTTCCACTTGCTGCCAATATATGTGCAGCCTTAACAGTATATGGGACTTTTCTCCTTTTTACCAATACATGTTCAGACATGTTCAGCCTTATTGGTATCTGCATAACCTGTATTGCTGCCAGGACAGAAAAGAAGTTGTTTAATATTTACTGTTACTCAAATACTGAGGAAATGAGTTCTCTAACAATGTGAATTCATACAATAAGCAAAGCAACCAAAGTAATACTCTAGTAAAAACATACCTGGTTACATTCTAAGATGCAGGGCATAAGATGCAAGCATCTCCTACACCTTGAACTGATCCTATCAAAATGTAAACCAGAAAGTGTTGGTGTCCTTTCAGAGCTGTGCTGAAAATAAATATGTACAAAGCATTCAATGTTTCTGCTGCAAAATATTTAATAAAAGTGTAAAATCTTTCTTTCTTACAGGAATTTTTTATTTCATATAACTGCATTAGTAGATTAAATCATCTATTTCTATCAGTAAGGTTCCAGAATAAATTTATGAATAACTTTTTTGCTGAAGAATTAAAAGAGAGTCTATTGCCATATAAACATTATATTATTGCCATATAAGACATACACATTTGTTAAAATGAACAGAGATGTGATTTTTCTCATTATGCTATTACAATACGATTTATTATATGTTTTTTTTTAGCTAGCTTTTAAAAACCTTCCAGTCATGTACAATTGTTGCCTCTGGAGGAAATGCTTTTAAAATAAATTTTAAAGTTTGCATGTTGTATTTTTTCATTAGAAGTAATAAATATCAACAACCACTATCCACAAAGGAATAAAATATAACTAATTTACGGCTTCCTGGAATGCAAACATATTATCTTACATTTTATTTCAGTTTACTGAAAATGACTGCCCACTCATTTTATTGTTTCCCTGGAAAGCCTGGGGTGTTCATTATAGAATGTTTGCCATGGAACATAATTTCTGAGTTGTAATTTAAAATGCTGGTCTCAACTACACAGCATCAAAAATGTATTTTTTTGACAGAAAAGGACTTGGTTAATGTAACTAACAGGGAAAGGTGAAGTGTTTTAATTAATAAGAAGCTTAAGCTATTTATATTTTTTCTGTGAGCAAAGAAATACCTGTAACCAAAATCATGACTGCTGTTTTTGTAATACCTGTGTATGTAAAGAGAGTCTAATTACTGCAGCAAGGACAATATTCATTTTTTAGATAATTGATGTTAGGGTGTATTAGATAATTTCCCTTTGAGCTAGGGAGTGGGTGTTATTCAAGAGTGTCGTAAAGATATGGAATGTTTTAGGCCAGGACTTATTACTCAATTTTTCAATAGAATTCGCATGTCTAGATCAGTTAATAGTTTTATGGTAAGGATGACAGCATAGCTAGCCAAAATGAAAAATCATATTTATTGAGGGGCATAGCTTTAAACATTTTTTATTTTCATTTTAATTTATTTATTCTTAAGTTGGCAAATTAAATGGTCATTTTCAACTCTTTTCAACTGTGTTCTGAGCCACATGGACAAGAGCAAATCTAATCTATATAGGGACAGTTTATTGTAGGCAGAAAAAAAACCCAGCATAGCTTGGGAAATGGGTGATAGTCAGAATACCGAAATGAAATCCCAAAAGATACAGGGAAAACATGCAAAAATCCACAAGGAAAGTAACTGGAGGACAAGGCTGAACTCTGGGACCTAGAGATGTGTGGCAGGGATGTTAGCACAAATCCAGCATGCATGTACCAACTACTGTGCAGATCCCTGCAGTAAGCTTTATTTTAAAATATACTGTAACACATTTCATAGCAAATGTAAACAACAAACCATTACTGATGGGAGTATACTCCATATCATCAAGAATATCAAATTCTAGGTGTCTGATGCAAAAATCTCTGCTATTTTTGCAAACAGTTTTATTGATAAGGATGGCCCATTGAAAATGTTCATGAAGTTGAAAACTCCTGATATGACATCATGAAAGGCTGAACCCACAACTTATATTAGTGTATAAGTAACTATTTGGACATGTTTAGTGCAGCAACAGGGGTGCCTTATATCCTAGTGAGACAAGTTGTATTAGCTATATCATAAGTAGAACACCCTATACTGAAAGTTAGCAAGTGATGATTTATTAGTGAAATCATAATAATTAAGCGCTATTCCTCTAAAATGGTATGCTTTTTTTTTTATTATCAAGAAGGAATGCTTTGCTGATGCATGTAAATCGTTGCCAGTACTTAAGTTGCTATAATTTTGTAGATGTGGTCAAAAGGAAATAAAGAGTCAACAGTGAAAGAATATCATCAAAAAATTTTGTGGTCTCTGTTTTATTTTCAAACCACTTGTAGCCTTATCATCAGAAGTACACATGGAAATAAAATGAACTGCAAAGCAAAATGCCACCTTCCATCTCTGTCTGGTGTTTGTCTATCCTATTTTGTTTTCTGTAAGCATTTATAGCTGTTTCTTTGAGTCAGGAGTGTCACCATTTAGGTTCATAGGTTCATTGTTCATTACTGGGCTACTGACCCAATGATCTTTATAAGCATAGCTGTGTGTACCCAAATATAATACAAGAGAAACCCAATATAAAGGATCTTGCCTAAATTTGAAATCTTAGTTATGACTGGCCATATCTAGGAAGATCATAGGTAAAATCCTGGCAGGAATTTATGGTTTCCCATCCAGTCACCCAGGCTATGCTTAAACAGGGTCATAAAGGGCCTTTGTTTGATATGACTTGGTAGCCTATTCCAGAAGAGTGGCAACCTCTGAGAGACATATCTGTCTCTCCAGCAGGTCCTATTTATGTTGTAAGCCAGGTTAAGGTTCCTGGAGTGGGTGACCCTTTTCCCATTTGACTTGCAGATGTGCAGCATTTACATTAGGTTTGGATCCAAGATTGTTCTGTAGGCCAGACACAAATCTCCTCCAAGTACTCTGTGTGCTACTGAGTACAGTGACAGTGACAGTGACTTCAGTCTGTCAATGTATGATGTGTTGGAGACCCTGAATTTTCATGGTTAAAAATCTCTGAGATCTCTCAAGTTGCTGCAGGTGCCTGGTAAGGTGAGCACCAAAGTTAACATTGTATTCAATTATTGGCCTGTTGAGGGTAGAGTACAGGGGTGTTATGACCTCTTTTGCTCTTGAGGCAATGCATTTTCTAATGAGGTGTGCAACATAAAATGCCTTCCTTACCACAGTAGATACATGGTGTTCAAAGTTTAGGCTACGGTCAACTTGCATTCCCAAGTATCTTACTACTGACTTGTTACTTAGGTTATTAATTATTTATATGATTGTCTGCAGGGATATCGTTTTTACCAAAGGGGATCATAATGCATGTTTTAGCTTTGAGTTTAAGTCCATGACTTTGGCACCAATCATTGGTTTCTGTAAGTCCCTCTTGAAGTATATTGACATCATTTGGGGATTCAATGATTGGATGTAATTTGCAGTCATCAGCAAACTTAGTCAGCCACAGACCCTATGTTTTGGCCTGAACTTCTGAGAAGGATATTCCAAAAAATAGGGGCATTAGTACTGACCCCTGTGGAACCCCACTGGTGACAGGTCTGCTGGTGAGGTAAAGTCCCCAACTTTTAGTGAGTATGATCTGTCAGTGAGCCAGTTAGCAACCAACCAGATGACATAAGGGCTAATATTCAATTGGGAGAGTTTATCAATGATGCCTGAATGTGGGATTGTGGTGAAGGCCTTGGCTAAGTCAAGGTAGGATGTATGCACAGATTTGCCTTTGTCTATGGCTCTGGTGATGTTTTTGAAGAAGTCCACCAGGTTTAACAGGCATGTCCTGCCTTTGACAAAACCAAATTGTGTCAGATCAAGGATTTGGAGAGCACCTATATCTTTATTCATATTCATTATAGACAAGGCTGGTTAAGCTTATGGGTCTGTAGTTCCCAGGGTCTCTTGTGGTACCCCTTTATGAAGGGGGATGACGGTTGCTGTTTTCCATTCAGCAGAGACAAAACCAGTACTCAGACTTTGGTTGAACAGAGTACTTAATGGAGTTGCTAACCCATGTTTTAGACCATTTAGAATGCAACCTAAGATGCCATCCAGTCCATTAGAGGCTGCATTTTTGGCCTTGGAGACAGCATTAATGTCTCGCTCTTTGGAGATGCAAAATGGGGGACATGCAGAGGGAATGCTTTGTGGAATGTTTGGAGGGGATGCGGGGGTGAAATTTTCACCAAACCTGTCACCTTATAGTTTAGCTATTTTCACAGGATCAGTGTGTGATGCCATCCACAGCTAGTTCAGGACACATCTGGGTCCTATCTTTTAGGTTATGGATATAGCTGAAGAATACCTTATGGTTATCGTTAGCTATGGTTGCTATTTTTTTTAACTTACCCTTAGAGGATTTTACAAGTTGTCTTTTTTGTTTGTTCAAGCAGAGGAGGGTATTCTTCCAGTGCTGGAACCTCTCTTTTTATTCTTAGACCACAGCTTCTTCCACTTGTTGTATAACTTATTAATGCTAGATGTCCACCAGAGAGGCTTGTTTTTTTTCTTGAGGATCTTGTTTTGATCCTATCAGGTACAGCTGTGTCAATACATTTGTGTAAGTATTTGTACAGGGCATTTCTGTATACCTTAGTATAGTTGTCAATGCCATCTGTGGGAACAGAAGCTTGGAAATTATTGATGCCATCCTTTAGGAGGGTATAATTAGCTTTAGTGAAATTTTTTAGCCTGATTTCACCTAAGAGGGGTTCAGGTGTTATAGCTACTTCAAATGCGAGTGATTTGAGATTAGATTTAACCAGTGAGGATCCTATACTTGTGGTGGTGCAATGGTCATCCATGTTGGTGAGGACCAGGATGAGAATATGTGAGCCACTTGTGGGGTTGCATACTATTTCTTCCAGGGCATTAGTATTAACAAAGTCCAGGAACCTTTGTGTGAGAATGTGGGTAGTCATATAAGTTTCATATTCAATGGAAGGATAGTTACAATTACCCATGACTAGAGTGTTTGTTTGTAATTTGATTGACTCAAGTAGGTCCAAATAAGATGCGTGGGTATCTTGGTTCATTTAAGGGGGCCTATAGCTATGGATGACTTGAAGGGGGGTCTTACCCACAGCTAGTTGAACTTGTAGTAACTCCATGGAGTTTTCCTGTTTAACCAATCTAGAGGTGTATATATCTTTGATGAAGATAGATACTCCTCCTCCTTTGGTTCTCACACGTTTATTTTGTGGTCTGAAAGTGTGGAATGCATTGTAGCCTTGCAAGGTTGGGGTACTCTCTGTGGCCCTGAACCAAGTTTCTATGGCTGCGCAAATGTCAACATCCTCCAGGGAGAGGATTAGTTCCAGTGAGTGCAGAGTCTGATTTAAACTCCTAGTGTTTAGCAGCATAACCTTTAAATTTATTTGTGAGTGATATTTTCACATGAGTAAATTTTGTTCATGAGATCTTGCCTAACTAAGCCAATTGTTGAAGTCAATCATTTTTTTTGTTTATATTGTGGTAATATCCTAGGTCAGGTTAGAATGCTGCTCAAGGCTAGGGACATACTTGCCTGGGACACATATTCATAGAGCTCAATCATGTCCCTCTTCATATAGTCCAGTGAGGTACTTCTTAAGTCATTCACACCAAAAGGAATTATGACAGAGTTGCTGAGAGACTTGAGTGCCAGTGTGATCTGATGGATCCTGGCACCTGATAGACAGCTAACCATAACCTTCTCCTTGCCAAGCCTGGTGAGTGAGACATCTGTGTGTCTCACAATGGAGTCACCTATGACTAACAATTTGGTTTAGATGTGCTTTTCCTTAGGGACGT
Organism: Protopterus annectens; assembly: GCF_019279795.1. Lineage (NCBI taxonomy): Eukaryota > Metazoa > Chordata > Ceratodontiformes > Protopteridae > Protopterus > Protopterus annectens. Next base: position 933,031,088 of record NC_056735.1, on the reverse strand, counting down.
TTTTGGTGAAACACTGGTGTTTGTGTTTTTATGTGTATTGATTGTTGTAGGTGCTGTATTAGGTGCAGTGTGTTTGTGTTTCGAAGGTTTCTGATGTTTAGGTAGGTTTCTGGTGAGTACCTCTGAGTATGATGCTTTACGTGTTGAGTGAGTGGTTTGCTTAGGATGTGTAGTATGTCAGCTAACAACCTGTTCAGTGTTGCTGTTCTGTGCATGAGATAGCAAGGATTCCAGATTCTTAGTGAAGATGCATCTCTCAGAAATTGTACTTGGGTAATTTAGAAGTAGAGGGTTGTCAGTGTACATGAGGCAGTTGCTATACTGGCTCAGGATACCTGTGTCTATCAGGCTGTTAGAAATGGAAGGAAACTGACCATTCATAATGCTAGATTAAATCTGTTTTCACAGTGGGGAGAAAATGGAGGGGTGTGGTATAACTGGGTGCTCTAAATGGGGTCTATACTAATGGGGTGCTCTATAAAGGGTCTATACTAGTGGGGGTTCTCTAAATGGTATGAGACTATTGTAGATTTGGTGGTTTTGGGACTGTTTAAGGGGCAAAACTGCAGCTGACGTGCTCTCTGGCAGTTAAGTGCAATTTAAGGACCTCTCAGCCGGATCACAGGTAGCTACTAAATGAAATTTTTGTCTACTGAGTTTTTATGTCTATAACCACCAATGGTTATCCCCATTGCACAGCAGTGTTACGATGGTACATGGAGGTGCATTACGTGTAAACAGATTAATACAGCAGAGCAGTGGCTGGTCACCTAACTCTGAGGAGCTGTGCTAAAACAAGTGCAAAGCCATACAAATGTGGGGCTTATGTACAACAGTCAGCAAACTTTGACTTCTCCATCTTTCATTTAACAGGACAGTTCATCTTCTGAGATTTCTGTGAAGCATTACAGCAACAGTACATAGACAGATCATACAACAGTACACAGACAGTTCTTACAACAATACATAGTTCTTGCAACTCGTTTTCATAACAATAACAATATTCTTTGGTATGGAGGTAGTTAACATAAACACAACAGCTATGTCCTAAGAAAGTCTTGGTGTTAGACAACACATACAGGCAAATACGAGGATCTTGTAAACAGAGAAGAACATAAGTTCCTAGTGCTACAGCATGATGTAGATTATCTAATGAAAATAATCATTCAAGTCCAATGAAGTAGCAGTAATAGCAGGATTGCTAATGACTGGCAAAAGTTAATGTCTTCTCATGACAAGAGAAATGCTTAATTTGTAATTAACCACCATAACTGAAATTAAATAGCTGGACATAATAAAAGTGCAATGTTTCAGAAAGTGGGCCAATCTCCCATCCCGACACTGAAAGTGTTATTCTACAATGGCTCAGTGACCACACAAAAAGGAATTTGATAGTAAGCTCAGCTGTCTCCATAGTTAGAAAAACATTCAGTAAAAATTGCAAGAAAACCCAGCGAAGCTGGAGCTTTCACTGTGCGAGACCTAAAAACTCTTGAAATGGAGGCCCATGGGATATAAGCAAATGACCTCATAAGGACATCAAGTGTTTAAGCTACATGACTTCTAAATACCTATGACTTTTTTACTTTTTAAGTGTTTATTGTTACATTCAGGTCAATGGGCATGCATGTTTTGGCCTTTTTATTGACCTCATAAACACAGTATAAGTGGATAGTCTGGCTATACTTCAGAAACACAGGATCTCTAAATCCAGCTGATACACATAATCATTAAGGTGCCTTCAAAATATGCTAACTAATATCCAAACTAAAGTATAAAAAGGTTGTTTTTTTTTCCTTGCAGTTTTTGCTGAATGGTTTGTTTGTATGACCTTTTTACCCTTTGGTTTGGATGTTGTTTGGGATATTTTGCAAACACCTTAATGATTACGGGCATCAGCTGGGTTTAAAGACCCTGTGTTCCTGAAGTATAGCCAAACCATCAAATTATACTGTGCTGATCAGATCAATAAAAAAGGCCAAAACATTTATGTCCATAGCTAGTGGGGTTTGCCTTTATTGGCCTGAATGTAACCATAAAGAAAAAGTAAAAAGTTATTGGTATTCAGAAGCAATATAGTTGAAACACCCAATGTCCTTAACAGGTCATTTACATATATCCCATGGTCCTCCCTTACAGAAGGTTCATGATAGTACGCAGTAGAAATTTTAGCTTGGGTGGGTTTTTCTTGCTGTTTTTACTGAATAGTTTGCCTGTGTGTCCTTTTTACCTTTTGGTTTGAATCATAGTTAAAAAAAAAACATATTTCACCCACTCCATCCCTGATATTCAGAAAGGCTTACTGCAGTGTGGAAACCTTATCTAGAAAGGTTTCTTTACTGCTGTAAGCCATTCTGACTTGTAGACTGATCTTCTGCTATGGTTTTCTCTTAGCAGGTGTCTTACTGCAGAAACAGGTCTCGTGGATGAAGCTGCATTCTAATGCAACAGTATATGGGTGGTTAATGTTAGTCAGCTGCATGGGAACTGTTTGTTCAGCCCATTTTACCCAGCTGAGTGATTCAGTGGTTCAGTAGAGTAAAATTTAATTGCAGGAGGGAAATGTGATGTTCAACCACTCACACCTGAGTACTTGTGGTACAGGTAAGTCCAGGGAAGCCAGATAGGTGAAGGTATGTGTGTGTGTGTGTGTGTGTGTGTGTGTGTGTGTGTGTGTGTGTGTGTGTGTGTGTGTGTGTGTGTGTGTGTGTGTGTGTGTGTATGTGTTTGGGTAAGGGTGTGTGTTTAGGTATGGGTGTGTGTTTAGGTATGTGTGTGTGTGTGTGTGTGTGTGTGTGTGTGTGTGTGTGTGTGTGTGTGTGTGTGTGTGTGTGTGTGGTCACAGTGCTATATGTAGTGCATTGCAAATCTGCATATATGTGTATTTGTGTGTTATTGTGGATGAGAGTGTGGGTGTGTTTGTGTGTGCAAGTGTGTGTGTGTAAGTGTGTGAGTGCGTGCGTGTGTGTGTGCATGTGCATGTGTGTGTGTGTGTGTGTGTGCATGTGTGTGTGTCTACATTGGCATGTGTGTGTGTGTGTGTGTGTGTGTGTGTGTGTGTGTGTGTGTGTGTGTGTGTGTGTGTGTGTGTGTACATTGGGGTATGCCTTTGCTAATGTGATACATGGGCTACAAAGAGAACACTAGCACTGTCAGGTCTGACAGTAAAGATTTTGATTTAGAGTCATAGTAATGAGCTGCTAATGAGGGAATTCTCAGTGTGGCTTTGCCATGTCTCTGAATTAGAATTTGTCTCTGTCACGCTAATTGACTAACAAGTGCTGGGCAATTAACTCTGGTGGACAGGAATTCTTTGAATCCCATGGCATGTATCACAGAGTCTTAAAAAAACACTTGAAATCTGCATGTAAGACAATTCTTGGGATGGGTTGATTCTTCTAAATTACTTTTGATGTTTTGTAATTGTCACTTTAGTTGTCCATTAGCAATCCATTAACAACACCAATGAAGGACCTTGTGAGCTTTTGTAACAAAAAGAGGGTAATTCAGTACACATATCATTAATACCTCCATGTTGACATTTCAATGGTATTTTGCATGGAGATAAATATGCATAACAATTAAATACTAAATAGTTGTAAGACAATGACAACATCACTGATAGCCCACATCCATGAGCTTGTGAATTTTCCTTAAGAAGGGAAGAATGGGGGCATTCTCCACTATATCATCAAAGAGCTTTTTAACATTTGTATTAATAGGTTCACAGATATGGGCTGTCAATGACCCACTCCTTGCTCTCACAACCTATATTATAGTCAAACACATAGGTTCATAGGTTCATAGGTGTGTACTAGGCTAATGGCTCTGGAACCTTTACAAGCCTAGACCATAGGATTACCCTGGCATCGTGCCACCCGACCTTAGTTCCTAGTACCTCTGTCGAGTAGAGCCACTGGAGTGATCCCCAGGGTGAATTTTCTATTTCCCATCCACTAATCAAGATTTCTCTTCAAGAGGGCCAGTGAGGTGCTTTGCTTGACATGTATGGGAAGTGTATTCCATCGCATGGGCAGTCCCTGGGTTATGAATCTGTCCCTCCAGCATGTTCTGTTGATTGTGGTAATGAGGTTGAGGTTTCTGGAACTTGTAGTGCGGAAGGATTGGGATTTCTTTAGATGTAGCATTTCTAACAGAGCTGGGTCAGACATGGGTTTGTAAGTCAAGCAGAGATCGCCTCTAAGTAGGCGATATGAAACAGAGAATAGCTGGAGTTTTTTTAGTCTGTCCGTATAGGACAAGTGTTTAAGGCCTAGGATCATCTTTGTGAGGTACTTTTGTGGCCTCTCCAGTTGTTACAGGTGTCTAATGAGGAACATGCCAAATGGGGCATTGTACTCGATGATTGGCCTAATGAGGGAAGAGTAGAGGGAGACAATGACCTCTTTCTTCCTGGATGCAAAACCCTTTGTAATAACATGTGTCACATAGAAGGACTTTCTGACCACAGTGGCAATGTGATGGCCAAAAGAGAGGTTGTTGTCACCCTGTGTTCCCAGATCTCTTATAATGCCTTCTGTGTTCAGTGGACTACCATCAATGTGGTAATTCAAGGCATATTTACTATCCGTCAATCTGCATTCATATAGACTTCTATATAACTCCAAAACTGCCGCTGGCAATAATATGCCAGAGTGGTATTTATTTTTATTTATTTAACATTTGTTTTACCAGGATAAATCCAACTGGACAACAGGTGTCCATTTTCAGCAGAGTCCTGTGGCGAAAAGCTCCAAGAAGTTTCAAGGTGAAATACATAGGTTAATAAAGAGTGACAGTAGACTGCAATAATAGTAGTTGGATAACAAGTGGTAAAATGCTAACATATGAGGCAAAAAAACAGTTAAATGCAAAAACAAACTCATAGTACAGTCAGGAGATTACAAGCCTTACAATAGTATTACAATATGTGAACATGAAGTACCCAGAAGTAGGTACATATTTACAATATTTACAAAATGTACAATGCACATAGGTGGTAGTATAATGTAAGCAGCGGAGGCTTCAGGGGGTAGCCTGCCTACTGTGTAGTGAGGATTCGGGGGGGGTGTTTGCAGTTGCAAAGAGGGTTAACATAGATGGAGGATTTAAGGAGGTCCTTAAATGTGGTTGCATGATTTTGTATCCTGAAGTCAGGTGGGCGGGTGGTCCATGCTTTTGCATCCTCATGGGAGAATAAGGCTTCTCCAGAGCTGTTCTTGCATGGATTAACTTAAATCAGGGGTTTGTTACTTGATCGTAGTTCCCTGTTGGAGATGTGGAAGTTTACTATGCCAGCTAGGGCAGGGGTTTTCTCTGGTTGGTATAGAATTTGGTGAGCTATGATGAGTTGGTGGTAGCGTAGTAGGCTCGGAAATTCTAACCAGTGTAGCTTAAGTAGGGTTTGACAGTGGTGGGAGTGTGATTTAGCATTGGCAATGGGTGTGTGTTTGGGTATGGGTGTGTGTGTGTGTGTGTGTGTGTGTGTGTGTGTGTGTGTGTGTGTGTGTGTGGTCACAGTGCTATATGTAGTGCATTGCTATTTTGTCATAGAAAGTGGAGAGTTTATTCAGGTCAGTTTTATTGATGTTGGTTAGAACTGGGGAGGCATAGAGTAATGTTAATAAGAGATGAGTTCTGGCTATGGTATTTCTAGACTTGGGGATTAGGAACTGTTTGCTACGATACAGGCATCCTAGCTTTTTATGGACTTTAGTGATAGTTTGGATAGTTTGGGATATGTATTTGTTGTATTTAAGTTGTTGATCAATAGTGACACCTAGTAATTTAGCCTCAGCTACTGGGGTGATGAGGGTGCTATTTTCTGAGAGGATGCTACATAGTTACATCTCAATCACATAGTACAAAGTACTACAAACATACATATCAACATACAAGCTTGCTGACACATGACTCACAGACTCACAAATAGAAACAATGACACACACACACGCACACATACACACACACACACACACACACACACACACACACACACACACACACACACAAACACAAATGCATCACGATATGTGCACACATGATTAGGGAATGCTCAGACAATGTAAGAAACACATGAACAGAGATCATCAGAGGAGCACAGACAATTGGGCAGGCAGAGAGCAAGGAAAATTGAGAAAGTCAATGATGCAGCAATTAAAGAGAAGGCAAAGAGAAGAAAGATAAGGTGGAAGGACAGCTGTAGAAAGCAATAACAAGTGGTGAAGACTAGAAAAATCTAGTGGTAGCACCATGAGGAAAGATGGAAGGAAAAGGGAAGGACACTCAAGAAGTTGAGACTGGCAGACATCAAAAGAGGCAAAAGAATAAACAGAGCCTGTAAAAGGAGAACAAGACGACTAGGAAAAGGGTTATAGGTAAGACATGGAAGGAGGGAGACTACAAGCACAGACTGTGAGGAGGGTTTGAGGTGATGGAAGTAGAGGAGAAATCTTTCAGATAATAGGGATAGTATAAGGGCCAGAAGTGAAGAAGATGACAGCGAGGGTGGGACAGAAAACAGGGCTTTGGTGAATGGAGAATATATCAATAAGAGGATTGGGAGCTTTGGAAAGTGAGGAAAAGGGGACACCAGATAACAAAGAAATCACTCTCAGGTATTAGAAAGACATGCAAGGATGTGACAAAGGCATCACCAAAGGGAGGGGAGGACTCATTACAGTGCATATATGCTTTAATGATCTGTAAAAAGAGTCATTTGAAGTGGCGACACACAGGGCCATGGATGTTGCAGAGGTAGGCCAAAGAAGAGGTTGGAGGTAGTATTGTCAGAAATGCTATTTCTCGCGGCAGCCAAGAACTGAGGTAAAAGAAGATTAAGGAGAATAATAGCTGTCTGCAAAAGTGAATGAGGGGTCTTGTTACTGTAAGAGAATGAGAAAAATCCTGGCAGAAAGCAGCCACTATGCCAGTGACAAGTTCCATCTAAATTCAGAAAGGACAGTAGTGCTTACCATTGAGATGAAAAGGTATACCTCAGTAATCATACTTTTAAACTTACATGGATGGGGGGGGGGGTATAACAGAATAAAATGAGGGAGTACATACTCCATCAGGAGACACTAAGGAAAAAGCATAAACAGAACATAGCACAAGAACAAACAAAGCTAATTTGGATCATGGCTGGGTAGTATTACTTTGGAATGCAAAAGTCTGAGTAGGAAGATGTGGGACCTGCAGATGGTGATGTAGGAGTGCAGGGTGGTAATTGCTTGTATCACAGAAACTTGGACCATTGGCAAGAAATGATAGGATATGGAGGTGCCTGAGTATAGGTTGTTTATGAATGACAAATAAGGGAGAAATGAAGCTGGAGCAGACATCTAAAGAAGAGATGGTATTAAATATAATGTCATAGAGGAAGAGCAATGCCTTCTCAGTAAAGAGACAAGGTGTAGGCAGGATCAGAACTTAGATTTAAAGCCCTAGCAGTTAAAAGAGAGAAAGGGCTTGACTTGTGGTGAATCAATACATTGTATCATCCCCTACATATATCAAAGGAAGTGGGGAATAAAAGACTTGATAAGAAAATAAAGGGTGTGCTACAAAGATGAGGCAATATTTATGGAGGACCTAGATCTGCCTATCAGACTGGGAGAATCCAACTTCTTATGTAGAGATGATGTAGGAGCTGACTGAGGCTTAGACCTCCAGGGATACACACAAATGGTGTTAGATGATGTGGTCCTACACAAAGGACAGTGATCAAAAATGTCACTGTGATGACACCATTAGCCAATGGTAATTTTAACAGTGTACAGAGGATGAGGGTTGTTGTTGTTGTTGTTGTGTCTTTCGGCTTTTCCTGGTTAGGGGTCACCACAGCGGAACTCCGGTCCACTAATGACTGTCAGAAGATTTTTACATGCCGAGTTGCTGGCCCTGATGCACAACCTTCAATGAAGGTACGTCCATTCATGCATGTCTCCACACAGAAAACGCTCTAGCTGAGAATCGAACAGGACAACGTCTTACTGTGAGGCGACAACACTACCACAGCACCATCACCGCAGTTGTACAGAGGATGAGGGTAAGAATACAAAATTAAAGGCAAACTTGTAAGACATTAGGAGAATGGTTTATATCGAGTTAAAGGAGAGGATCAAAGGACAGGACACTGAGAGCAAATTACATTTTTAATTAAGAGATGAGACTAGAACATTGAGTATTCAGAGTTAATGATGCTACCCTGCAGTAAGCCTAGGCTGCCTCCCCCTTCCCCTGGATGGGTTAGCTGATGTTGGATGCTCGTCCCCGCATGTTACCTCCTGCACTTGAGCTGGTAGATGAAGACAGAGTGTCTGGGTCACAGTAAGTGCTTTGTCTTTGAGAGCCCTGAATCCATCTCAGTGCTTCACTCTTTTTCAATGAAATTCATGTTTTTTGGACTTTTGATGTGAACTACAGGGCTTTTTGTGCACTACCATAACCTCCTCTATCATTTTGATCAAATGGCAGTCAAACCCTACTACAAATAGAATATTTTGACTACTGAATTAAGGTATTGAATTTAATTCTGTGTGATACCTCAATATCAGCAAATTTAAAAAGCACACCATTACAAATGTTAGCTGGACACTTCCTTCAGCACAGTCATTGATTACCAATAACAATGGACATTAATTTGAATAATTTTCCTGCTTGCTTCGCTTTTGTATTGTGTAGTCAAATTATATTTTTGGTTTAGAAAATTACAGTTGGTAAAATTAGAAGCAAAGTAGTCTATATTTCTTTGTTCATATGCAGTCAAATTGATCTGTTGCTTGAAGATTGATATATTCTGAGATTTCTTCCAGGTTGCAATTATTAGTGACTCATTTTGGAGTTTATTCATTTATTGCTACAATGCACCAGCTAATAATACTGTTGCTTTCAGGTTTATAATCCAGTATTCTGATATAAAATAAAGGCTTTCTCTGCTGCATTGGTGTCAAAGTAAGCCAATAAATTCCCCGTTGGTTCCTCTCTAAGCTTATCCGTTCCCTACTTTTGGACATGTAGTGCTGTTGATGGCTTCCATTTTTGATACCAAAGCACTGTCATATACTGTCACACAACGTGTTCATTTACCCTGTTGGTTCTGTTTTGTTTCTGGCTTCTGAAATGTAGTCATTCTGATGAGTTGCTAGTATGCACTATAGTCACAGCTCACTTACTACTGAGCTGGTGATTGCCTTTGGCTAGCAGAGGCAGCTCTTAGATATGTCCAGCCTGCACCAATCCATTCCAGAGTAAGAATCAAGTACATAACAGCTGCTTATGGTGTAAATTCCTGCACTGCACAACTGTTAGTGTCTGATCAGTTCAGCTTTTTACATATACTACATAGCCTTATGCATAAGTGAACTAGACAGCTGCCTAGAATGCCACTTGGTTAGGGATGACATTCTGTCCTGTAGTGGTGAATTGCTTTAGGTGAGAGGAGTAGCAGCCAAGAGTGTGAGGTTTTTCTTTATTAAATCCTGGCAGGCAACAGATAGGATCCATAGATAAATTTGCAGGGCAAATGGAGTACATGCCAACTGTCACTGATTTTGCAAAATGTCCCTGAGTTTGTCTCAGTCTCATATTTTTGGTTTGTTCATCATGAAGTATGTGATTTTCTGGTAAATTGTAGTGGGTTGTGGTTACTAAATAATAAGAGTCATTAAAGTTTTTGATGTCACATCTTTCACAAATTTCAGAAATATATGCTATGCAAACTTGTTATTCTATCAACTATCTAAGTATGTACTAACAGCATATAACATCTGTCTCTGATTTTGGGGCTTTGTTTCCCCAAGAGTTTTGGCTTTGTCCTTGAATCATTCACTAAGAATTGGAGAGTGCGATTTTTTTTCTTTTTTTTTATGAGTCACACACCTGAGAACTGATTCACACAGACAAATTAACTATAATTTATGTAGCTGTCTGTGAAAAAAATGACTAACTGCTTTTGTTTGCTCATTGTTATAACTTTGTGAGAGTGATGTGATTTGTGTGAAGAAAACTGAGTACTTTAATACTTGGCTACTGTTTCTGTGGGACAAAAACTGAAATACACTACATGGCCTTCCTTTTTATCGGAATTATACATCTGAAGTGCATGCAGAAGTATCTGTAACTGCTGTGTGATGGTGCCTGAGTATTTGCTCAGTTTAAACAGTCCCTAAGCTGGCTTTGCAAGACTAGTACACATTTATGTGAAGTAAGATGGAATCCTTTATTACTACGGCTGTCCTTTATTTTCTTATCGCTATTTGATGACTGAGGTGTACATACATAATAAAATGGATGAAATTGACAATCCGTGGATACACGTGACTAACACCTGTTGTTATTTGATCACTGCTAAACAGCAGATACTAACCTGGAGTGGCAAAAGTAGTATCAGGCATATAGTATTCACTGAAATCTGTGTTAAGCTATAGTTATGGCTTATATGTGTGTGTGTGTGTTTGTGTGTGTGTATGAAATCTGGGCTAAACTACAATTATTGCTATGGCTTATATATATGTGTGTGTGTGTGTGTGTGTGTGTGTGTGTGTGTGTGTGTGCGTGTGCGCGTGTGTTTGTGTGTGTGTTAGTGAGTATATAAAAAAATCATCAATTTTATCTGCCTACACACTCAGCCTTGCTGGGCATATAGATAACAAGTCTGAGTAACAGAAAAAAAAAAAAAACAGCAAGCCATTATCTTTCAAAAATAAGGAACAAAATTCATCATGGAACAGAGACCCTTTAAGCTTCTGGAGTTCTGGTCCCCCAAACCCCAAGCTCTATAAATGGATTTTGATACAAAATTTCTATCAATTCCAGTCTTGAACCTCATCTGGTCTAAAACTGGTCCTCATGAGATGTGTGCATGGGGGGCACTATTGCTTTAATTTTCCTTATAAACCTTAGTGGTGTGTGAGTGTGTTTGTGTGTATTCGTGTGTACAGAAGGTCACTGTAGCTTGTCTAGTAGGAACAAGGTGAAATGCATTAGTGTGATCATTATTTTTTTCTCTTTCTCACAATCAAACATTAGATGCATATACTGATAGCTATCTTTCAACGGTAGATGTAAGGAGACATGCTATTTATAAATATCCTACAGCAGCAGGTTGTAATCTGTTACTTTGTTCTATTTTTCATTCAGTTTTGTTACAGTCTGACTTCAGAGTGGTACACAGAAGGTGCCTATCTTTGGAGGAAGGCATGCAGAGGCATGTTGTATATATGTTTGACAGAAGCTATTTAAAATATAATGACAGAAGAATACGCCTTTTTTGAGGGGTTGTAGGGAGTTAGACACTATTGGCAAATATTACTTTTTCAAAAAGATACATTATTTAAACATTCATTTAAATTACTTAACTAATAACAGTTTTAATTATTTAATACCAACTATGAAAGCTTTTTAAAGAGACATAAACAAACAAGTACATCTTATTTACATTTACCAATGTTATTTTTTCAGACAATACATATTTTACAATACCCATTGCCAGGGCAAATCATATTTAAACTATTGAGGTTTAACTTACCATATATCAAAATCAGACTTTGTTTTCAGTTTATTCAAAACATGTATTTGATTACTTCCTCTGATATATGTAATGTCCCTATCATTAAGTACTTCACCCCCCTAGCTTTACTTTGTTGAACTGATTTCCCATGTGAAACAAAACTACATTTATGATGTAAACTTCTAACATTTCACAAGAGCTCTTGTATTCTTTATGTTTTCTGTGTGTAATTGTGGGAGGTGGGGGTGGAGATAACCCCCATTGTTGTTCCTCTGCATTGTGAAAACCGGGGCCAGATTCAGAAAACTTTGCTGCATTGCAGTAAGTGAATTTGCAAGGCAAGCAGCCATGCACAGGATGTATGCAATAAAAAAAACAAAACAATCTGCATGACATAGTTAGTCCAAACAGCATGGCTGGGCTTAGTATACACTAATAGTTCTATAATGGCATGGTAATGGGCAACATTATTAAAACAATCATCCCAGGTTTGCTAATGAGTAACCTGTAAAATGGTTCATCTCCCAGGCCCATGCTTACACCTATCAAGGGTATCAGAACTTGTCAAAGATTTGGGATGCATGGCTAGGCTTAAAAAATGCCCTTGTGGTTGTTAGCCTAGTAAACCTGTGAACCTATGAATATGGAAGAGCAATTCAAAAGTATATAAATGCAATGCAATGAAGTTGTCCCCATTGTATATTTAAACTCAGTCAAATGCTCATGTTCAAATTGAGGGAATTGCAAAGTAATGTTAGAGGTTGCTCCAGCATTAGCAAATTTGTAGCCGCAAGAGGCTGTTATTGCCACTGCCATGCCCAATGGTGTGCAATGTCACCCTTGGAGGGGCTGGGTTTATCTTACCATGCTTAACATTTCATTCCCTTCACAACTCCAACATAGTGAACCAGTACCATTCTATGTGGCCCATATAATTACTAAGGGGTTTGCATCTAGAAATATAAAGAGGTTATAGTGTCCCTCTACTCATCACTCATCTGACCCATCACAGAGTACAATGCCCCATTTGGGATGTACCTCACAAGACACTTCCAACAGCTGGAAAGACCACAAAAGCACCTCATCAAGAGGATTACTGGCCTCAAACATATGTCCTATGCAGTCCGACTGAAAAAACTCCGGCTGTACTCAGTGACATATCGCTTACTCAGAGGTGATCCCTGCCTGACTTACAAAGCCATGTCCAACTCAGAATTGATGGACATGCTCCACCTAAAGAAATCCAAGTCACTGCGAGCCATACGCTCTAGTGAGCTAAACCTCACACAACAATAAATAGAACATGCTGGAGGGATAGATTTCTGTCACAGAGACTCCCTATGCTTTGGAACAAAATTCCTAACTACATTAGGCAGAGCCCCTCACTAACACTCTTCAAGAGGAGCCTTGACGAGTGGATGGGTAACAGAAAATACACCTATGGGATCACTTCATTGGATCTTCTTGACAGAGGCTCAGTTATTTAATCAATGGGGCGGCAAAAGCTGACACACTCTGGCTAGGCTTATAAATGCCCTCGGACAGATAGCCTAGTACCTACCTATTAACCTATGAACCTATGAGAAAGATGTTGTACAAAAAATCATGGAAATGTGTTGGCCTCTTCTGCAACTTTGTGGGAGTCATAGAGTACCTATCCCAGTGGCTACCATGGGATGTGTAACTGTCTATATTAGCTACAGAGACATTTCAGTGACCTGGGTCACAGTGGAGCTAACACTCACACACCAACTGATGAAACAGTAACAAGCCAAAAGGCGACAAAAAAAAAAAAAACGCCAGAAGAAGTCCAAGAACCATGCCAGAAGTAAAAGTATAATCCAACTGTTTAATTAACCACTTTTCATCCCACACAGTTGTAGGACTTCTTCAGATCGCAGTGGAGCTAGCTCAGGCATAGACTTTGAGAATGCTCCATCACTTTCTCAATGCCATGCTTCAGCATGTGGGGAAAGTATATGTGATTCCCAAGTTCCACAGAGGAGACCAACAACACCATAAAGGAATTCAGTGAAATAGCTCATTTCACTGAGGTGCTGGGGCAATAGTCTGCACCTACACTGAAATAAAGGCCCCACTGGTGAATGTGCTATGGCACTAATATAGAGGCAACAAATTGCACATAGTTTCATATCATTGTAGACAAAAGCAAAGCTGACATATCTGTCTGCTGGGGAAAACCCGCTTTCCTGATCAATAGTGTCCTTATTTAGCATGTCCTACCTGTGAGGCATGGGTAGTTAAGGTACAATATATGCCCATAGACTGTGCTGGCATTGTGGTGGTCACATTCCCTGCATCCAACATGCATATTGTACTCCCTGACTGCCCCAGTTCATCCCAGTCATAATTATCAGAGGTGCAGATCCTCCCACATCAGGTGGGTGCTCTGCTACAGTGCTGTTGTTGGATAAAGAATCACCTGTGAATACACCAATGCACAAAATATCTAGAATAATTGTGACCCAGCACCAGAAATATGCATATAACTGATTTTTATCAGTGTAAACATGATAAAAACCAATACTTTATAGACATACCTCGAGCAGATGGCTGTGGATGTTGAATCCTCTGATGTACCTGATTACTATAAGTCAGACAGATTTAGTAAGTTTGACAGTAACTTAGGGTTACAGAGGGCTTACAGGTGTTGATGCACACTAATAGGCCTACATAAGTGGAACATCTCTAATGGATTGTCTTCGTGGCCTGTCTATCTCTGCTCTAACATCTAACACTCTGCTGTGGGATTCTGTAGAGGTGCCACTCCCTCTGAGAGTGTCTGGGAAATCCTCCATCTCAGTGAGAGGTCATACACTTAATGGTCTCCCACCTGTTCCATGCCATGAGTTGTGCTGTTTGCTGGAAATCATGTATAACATTGCAGACCCTACAATACACTAGTTCATAACCACAGTTATGGACACCAACCACATTAATATTTGTCACGATATCATCCTAGAAAAGGTCCCAGTAGACCTGGTCAGATGCATGCAGGTCAAGGAGCCACCATCCATGGAGATGGAGGGTTTGGAGTAGGATCTCATTCATTGCATCCAAAAACTTGGATGTCCCAAATTAAGCATTGTGCTTCTACTTGTCATATAGTTTAGACATTGCTCTGTTTGTATGAAAAACAGTGGCATTACCATCCTTGTTCTTGCATGGCCCTGACAAATCCCAGCACCACCACTGTCCTCATTGATGATATGCCATGCTGTTTCCAGGCATGCAGGTTAAATGAACATGTCTCCTACAAAACAATCACATACCATTGCAATGGACCAACATGTTGTAACTGTTCCTCTCAGTGCTAAATATACTTTTGCTACTGACATATGTGTAATGTATGCAGCACTCAAATGTATTTTTTGAAAGTGGTATCATACATGCATACTGTACAGATGTTTTGAACCGTGTTTTGAGATGTACTCATGGATGTGCCATCTATTAATCATACAGCCCAGCAACTACTATATCTATGCAATCCCCTTCTCAATACATCTTTTCCAATATGCTTAGAAGTACTGACAAACATACATTAAAGTATATCATTAGGTTGAATAGTTGTTAAAAGCAACCACACTACACATGAAAGGATTTTTAAAAGTATCACTTATTTTGTACAAGCAGAGTTATTTTTCCTGAAGGGATCTTCTGAACTTCACCTTTGGCAGATTCAGAACTATGTTATCTACAATTTTCTTCCATAGTGCAATGAGGGTCTCTACCTTCCACTACATTTATATCATGCTGATTCACCTGACTCAACTCATAGTTTCTGAATTGCTTAATTTGTATGATTAGCACACCTGCTAATCACTGCACTCAGGTATTCTCAATAACCAAATTTTGATAGTGATGTTGTATTGCCTGATTTCTTAGCAGCATACACAGGGATACAGGACTGCCATATTTCACACCATAATGGAACATGCTAGTATTAACCTGGTTCATTCCTAAAAACACTAAGATGGTTATCACTGTCTTCACTCCCACAATCAGTTACCACTAGGTACGACAGTTGTTTTACCTGCCACAGACTGGGTTACCAACAATTCCTCAACCTCTGTGAAACCTCACTGTGTTGATGGCCTGCCTCCTATGATGGAGCTCTCCCTGAGAATAGCCTGTGCCGTAGTCTTGGCATGCAGTATAATATTACTGACCTTACAATGCAGGTTCTATTGTGGCCACCCATAACAATGATGTCCTGCACCACTGCCTACCACATGTGGTCCAGGAAAGCCCTGCCTGATTTACCTTTCTGTCTACACTAAATGCTAAATCCTCCTATCACCATTTGGCTTAAGCTAGAAAACCAAGGAGAACTAATTACACTATTTCATTAAAACTGCTTCACTGCCTTTAAATAACCAAACAAGGTGAGGCAAACCCACCAGACATTAACTTTAAAATCCCATAGCACTTAACTATGTAATATATAAAGTATTAGTTGCTTTACTTAAAATAAGAGGGCTAAGGTCCAGGCTTAGTCACTGACCTCAGCAAACCAGCGTACAACTTTTTGAGTACTGGCATCTTCTCATACCCTATTCCAAATAACTAACACAATAAATAAATAAATAAATAAATAAATAAATAAATAAAAAAATAAAAATGGAAATATTGCCAATATTTCTTAGAAGTAAACCTTCTAAAGGCGTCTTCAAAAGTTTACTTAAGTAGCATTTATAGAAGAAATGGAAATGTGACAGCAAATATTCAAATAACTTCTCAATAACACACTTCCTTATGCTCAATTGTTTTGGACTGACAAATCAAGTCCATCTTGAGTAGTAGACCTTCTAATCAAAAATCCAAATTAAAATACTTTAAAAAAGAAAATTCTGATGGAAGAAGAAGATGTCAGAGCTGAGTACCGCTCCAACTAAAACTTTATTAAGTACAATGTTAAGCGCTTTCGTCCACTAGTCACTGGACTTCACAGAACAACTTAAGACAACTCCTCAAGTCTTTTTATACCAAATCGCAGCAACTAATTACCACATTGCATAATGCCCTAATTTGTCAATTAATTAAATCAATACACATTTTCTCACCAACAAAATATTTTAATTCAAGATCAGAATTAAAAAGCCAGATACCATATAAAAATTCACACATCTCCAAACTACCAAACCTTAATAAAACATCAAAATGAAAAAATATACATCATAAAAAGATAAAAAACACACACTAATATCAATAGCAAAATCCAACAAAGATATTTTGCCTACATAAAATTTCCTAGCCATTTTAAGTTCATTCACATTTCTTTGCAAAATGTCCTCCTCAGGTTTGTGGAAATCTATCAAGAGTCTCATGTAGTTGAAACTCAGCTCTAAATTGAGCTGTTGCCACTTATACAGTAACTCCGGAAAAAGGTAACTCAGGTAACTCAGCACGTTAAAGCAACAGGTCCAGAGCACGTTTTTAAGTTTTGTGTCTTACAGGTAGTTTTTAGTAATGCTAGGGGTGGTGACATCATCAATCATACTCTTGAGAAGGAGATGAGGTGGATAATTAGATGTAGGGCGGACAAGCCCCCTGGTATTAATGATAAGGTGCATATAGCACCTGTCTTGAGAAAAAAAGAGATGTTACAGACCCCATCAGTGACTTTGGGACACTACCCGCACCTTTATTTTATGTTTCAAGCGTATTGTTTTAACTGTATTCATTGTTTTTATATGTGATGATGATGAATGTTATTTTTTAAATGGGGTTTTGGCGCTTGTACTTCTTAGCTATGTTTTTGTTTGGGGGAATAATTGCAGTATGCACATGACAGTTTTTAACCAATGATTTTGGTTTAGCTTGCATTTAAGATGTGAATGGAGGCTCTATGTTCATACTGTCTGAAGAAGCCTACGGGTGAAAGCGCTTACAGTTTTTGTTCCAATAAATTGCTTTTATTCTACGACAGCAGCGTTTGTTACTTCTTGTATGGGAGTTTGTGCATTCTTCGTTTGGGAGATTGTGAAATAGCGTATGGACTGCGTTTGGACTGATTTACTTTGAGTTCCTTTAAGTTCCAACCATTTGACCCAGCGCATGGTGACTCTGTTCACTTTTTGTTATTTTATTACCATTGCTATAGCTGGGTCTTGGCTCCGTTGTCTTGGTGTATACTCTATCTTTCTTTTTTACACCTTCATATAAAGCCATAGTATACTTAAAACTGTCATTACTTCCACAACACCATGAAAGTTGTTAAAACCATTAAAAATACTTTTAAAATACTTCATGAATTTTAAAATCACCACCTATCTACAATTACATTAATAACTTAACATTTAAATAAATTTAATAAAATAAATCCATGTGGTAATAAATATAAATAAATACCTAAACTATTAGAGAACACATATAAGTATAAATAAGTATTCATTCAAACAGTGTATATATGAATAAGTTTGTTACACTAAGAAAGATACAAAGTGTATTTTAACGTCTATTCAGGGCTTTAATTTTCAAGATACTACTAATGGACAAATTATCATTAAGCCCTGGCCAATACATGGCATTCAGTTTGATCTATGAGCTACTTCTATGAGTATTTTTGTATCATTTTGTTCGTTTTATTAGTGACATTTTTATTATGCATTCTTAGTCTTATTTAAAACAGTTTTGGTTTAGGTAAAATATCCTCAATGTGAACTTAATCATTTTAACTATTTTAATAGTTAAGCTGACAATTTCAGTGTGTAATAGGTTTTCACCCAATACATTTTTAGGGTTAATTGATTGGCCACTGCTACCACATGATGTAAGGCACCAGCCCTTTTAAAAAGTGGTTACTTTGTAGCCGTTGTTGTATTTTCTGAAGAAGTTACCTTATTCAGGATGACGAAAACGTGTGGAGTTTTGACATTAAACTTTTTTACGTTAAAGACTTTTACCTGCAGCCGTTGGACTTCTTGTTTCGTTTGGCTTGTCTTTTTGGTATTTGTTTGCCTTGCCTTTTCATTTTGGTTTGAATATATGCAGAGAGTTATAGTGAATAACAACAAAGCAATCAAACTTTTAAATAAAGAAGTGACAACACTGGATAAGTTAATTACACAGAACTCTGCATTTTTCAGTAACAGGTTTGAATATTGTAGGATTTTTCGTACAATAGACGAACAAATGTCACTTATTAAAACAAGAAAATTGAAAAAACTGGTGAGGGACGAGAAAGATTATGCTAATAACACAGCATACCCTCACCCCCCCCCCCCATCTCAGGAGTGGCAGTTTAATAAGGATAGGAATGTCCAAGCTAATGGTAACAGTTACCCTAATGATGAAACGAACAGTTTGGCTCCGTCTGAAGATGATTTTTTGGACGAGGACGAATATCCAGCTCTGAGACATTCGCAGCAGATTATGAGCCAACAATAGAACCAACAATACCAACACAGGGGCCAGCCACAAAATTACCAAACTGGTTGAGGAAGAGGTTACAACCGAGGTGTGAACAGGAATGGTTGGAGGGGGAAATAGAGAAATTAACTGTTGACATAGACCAGAATGGTCGATACCTTCAACCACCTCTAAAACTATGTAGTAATTCAGAGAAGGACTTCAAGGTCTATAATTTTTCAGAAATAGAGCTGAACAAGACAATGTGTGACATTTTCTCAAAAGGTTTTACTTTTATTCCTCTTCAGTCATTTAATTTAGTCCATACGTTGATGGACTTGAAACAGTACACTAGGAAACTTAACCTAAAGCATTTGACATGGTGAATCACCACCTCCTTATAGACACACTCAAAAACCTGTCATTGGACAACCATACTATACAGTGGTTCCAATCATACCTACATAACAGGCAACAGGCTGTACTATGGGAAAATACTTTATCTTCCCACGTCCCAGTCACTCTAGGGGTCCCGCAAGGATCTATATTAGGCCCATTACTCTTCTCCATCTTTACAAATGACCTTCATTCTGTAATTCCTCAAGCTGACTGTATCCAATACACTGACGACTCCACACTCATATGCGCTGCTGCTTCTCAATCAGAACTTCAGTCACTAACCCAAATGACCTTTAGTACAGTTGAAAACTGGCTCCTACAAAGATGTCTTATCCTTAACCCCAAAAAAACAAAAATGCTACTATTTACCCCCACCCGCAGAACCTCCCCACTTAACTTTACTATTACTTCAAATGATGGAACTATAATATCTCCGGAACCAACCACCAAACTACTCGGGGTACTAATAGATAACAACTTGTCCTTTGAACCTCACATTAATAACACCATAAAAATAGTAAACAAGAAACTAGGTTCCCTCTATAGAATAAAACCCTTTCTTACACCTCCAGCCAGGGTTACTATTGCTCGTACCCACCTCATCTCTACCTTGCTCTATGCCTCCCCTATCTATACCAAAATATGTAGAAGTAATCTGAGTAAACTTACATCCTCCTACAACAATATTGCCAGATTTGCAGCTGGGTCCTCCTATAGAACTCATCACTGTATCAATCTGAATCAGTTAGGATGGTTAGAGCTGCCAAATTTAATACTTTTCAATCAATTAATAGTAGCCCATAAGATCCTGTATTTACCTCAAAATACACCCATACTTACATCCCTAGTCATCCCCTATAATAACCTCAAGACCTTATGCTCAGCTAATAACCTACTTGTACAAATATCAAAATCCAACAACTTAGCTGGTGACACCTTGTTCTCCAATACAGTAGGTAAAGCCTGGAACATCCTCCCAAGCCAGCTAACCTCAATATCCTCTGTCAGCTTATTTAAAAGCAAGCTTAAACCCTACCTCAAATCACACTGGCTATGCCCCTGTGTTAACCCAGACTAAGTACCTAACTATTAACTAGACAACCACAATTCCTAGCCTATCATGATCTTGTGTTGTCTCACTAATTTTTAGTGAGCTTAACCTTCCTTAGGATTTTTTCTCATGTAAATAAGTATATACAGTGGAATGATCAAACACCTTCATATAGTATCACAACCTATGTGTTAAATAACACTAGAAATCCATCCTTGTTTGCTGTTCTTATATACTCTATTGATCTCTAGTGTTTTTCTTTCTTAGGTTTTTATGAGACCTCATTATCTCTTATCATAAATTACTAGGTGTATCTAATTTTGTAATATGTTATAAAGATTTGTACTACACCATTTCTAATACAAATGTATTAGTCTTATTCATCTATTCTTAGATAAATTTTTCCTTTTTCCTACTGAAATATAAAATATATAATCTTAGGCTTGTACTATAATTGTTAAAACTTATGTACCAAATTATACTGTTATTGTCTTTGTCTTGACCTTTTATGTTGTTGTAATTTGTGGAGCTTTTCTCCCCGGGCCTCCACTGAAAATGGACATATATCCAGCTGGACTAGCCTGGTCAACAAATGTAAAATAAAATAAATAAAATAAATAAATGTCGTGTTTAATAAGGTAGAGTCTGTGAAAGATCCATTTAAGATTTCGAGCACATTTATTCCACCATTACACCCCATCCTAACTGTTTATGAGAGAATTTGTGAACTTGATTTACGTGACTTAAATAAAAACATTAATAGAGATGCTAGAACATCTACTACACAAGCTAATTTAAGTATGAATGAAAATTTTGAACTTAAATTTCTTCTCCATAACAAAGGTACTAGGATCATGAAACCAGATAAGGGTGGGGTACTGTTGTTATGAATACAGTAGATTACAACAATAAAATGTTTGAAATCTTAAATTCAGACATATACACTATGAGTTCCTTGAATGAAATGAACGGGGCCTACAAGAGAATCAAGAGCTTCATTCAGGACATGTTTATTGATGGCCTAATATCCATCACAGAATTACATTATCTTTCTATAGAATACCCTATTACTCCCAGTATCTTCGTAGTTCCCAAAATTCATAAGGACATGCATCAACCACCAATGAGACCAATTGTTGATGCAAGGGGCTCTATAACATACCCTCATAGAAAAATATCTCGAGAAGGAGTTAAGTAAACATGTATGGAATGAAACTAGTGTATGTATAGATTCTTGGGATTTTTTAAGAAAAATCAGTAGTATTGGATATAAAAAGGACTATCTGTTAGTGACTATAGATGTGGTTAATTTGTATAGCATAATACCACATGATATTGGATTACAATGGTTTTGTGAATTTTTACACTTAAAAGGGTTAAGTCAGGACAAAATTTACCTATTTGAACAGATGTTAGACATTATTTTAAGGAATAATTTTGTTTTCTTTGAAGGACAATATTTCCTTCAAAAGGAAGGAGTAGCAGTGGGCTCTGCATGTGGGGGCCTATATGTAAATATTGTCATGTTGATGTGGGAGAAACAACACCTTAAAGCTTCCAACTATTTTCAATATTGCAAAACATATATGCGTTACCTGGAAGACTTGTTTATATCATGGAAAGGGCCCAGAGATGTCTTGGATAACTTTCTTGCATTTATCAATGAAACAACTAGTTTCTTGAGGTTTACACTTACTGTCAGTGACACCCATATAGCATACTTAGATGTTCACTTACTAAAAGACGAAACTGAGAATAGATTTCTAGATAGTATATTTCGAAAAGAAACCTACTCTAATAATTTTTACATTTCAGAAGTTGTCATCCCTTTAAACAAAAGCAAGCTGTACTGAAAGGGCAATTTGTCCGTGCAGCCTGGATGACGACCCTTTGGGATGACTATGTAGAGGAATTCAACTTGCTGAAATGTATGTTCCTTAGAAGAGGTTATCCTGTTAGTCTAATTGATAAGATTATGCAAGAAGTTAAAGACAAAAGACAATCTGAGCACTTGACTCCCATTCTAGAAGACGGGAGCCAAAATGTTAAATACCAGATAAGTAACATAAATCAAATAATTAATAGTGGAGATGACAATAGGAATGAAGCCAACACTAACATAACCATGGTCACAATACCAGTGAATGAAAAGATTTATGAAAATAGTTTATTGACTACTTCAATAATGAAGCATACTATATTAAGAACATTTTAATAAAAAAATGGGAAATTATTAGGAGTGACAAAGAAATGAAAGACATTTGGGGGGGGGTGCTCCTATTTGCATATATAAGAAAGGACAGTGTCTTAAAAATATGTTTTAAAGACGACAGGAAAAGTATCTTCCAAGACACATGCATAAATGTGGGAGATGCAAGTTCTGCCGGAACGTTATGGAAATTAATAACAGTGTCCCAATAAATGGAGTTAGAATTTGGCTGAGAGGTAGATTTTCATGTATAGCTGAGAGGGTTGTATATTGCGCTGCTTGTAATTTGTGCCCATGTTTTTACATGGGCAAGATTGAGCACAAATTTAAAAACAAAATAGGGGAACATCTCAGAAACATACGTGATCTATGGGAAGGGAACACCTTAGCAAAACATATTATTGCTTACCCAGACATGCTTTTAAATTCATTATATTGGACACTGTAATGATTAGTGCAAGAGGTGGAGCATGGTCTTACCAGCTTGACAAAATGAAACTAGGATGGCAGATCAAACTGAATGCCATGTATTGGCCAGGGCTTAATGATAATTTGTCCATTAGTATTCTCTTGAAAATTAAA
The DNA here is from genome assembly GCF_019279795.1 of Protopterus annectens. Lineage (NCBI taxonomy): Eukaryota > Metazoa > Chordata > Ceratodontiformes > Protopteridae > Protopterus > Protopterus annectens. The sequence goes on along the minus strand of NC_056735.1, from coordinate 933,007,964 downwards.
GCCCTGAATAGACATTAAAATACACTTTGTAACTTTCTTAGTGTAACAAACTTATTCATATATATATATATATATATATATATATATATATATATATATATATATATATACACTGTTTGGATGCGTACTTATTTATACTTATATATGTTCTCTAATATTTTAGGTATTTATTTATATTTATTACCACATGGATTTATTTATTTAAATTTATTTAAATGTTAAGTTATTAATATAATTGTAGATAGGTGGTGATTTTAAAATTCATGAAGTATTTTAAAAGTATTTTTAATGGTTTTAATAACTTTCATGGTGTTGTGGATGTAATGACAGTTTTAAGTATACTATGGCTTTACATGAAGGTGTGTTGACTGCTCTAGGATTTGATGTAATTTGAATTCCTTTAAATTCAGGTGATGAAAGTAACTAATTGTATCTGATGAAGTCTCTTCAACTTATTTAAAAAGGAGACGAAAGCGCTTATACATTTGGATATTCTACAATTTTAACCTTGGATTACAATAACATTTTGGTGTGTTCATATAAACATTTGCCTGCTCCATTCTCTTTGTGATTGACTAGTGATTTTTGTTTGTTCACCTTTTTCGTGTACTTGGAGATAAACTTGCTTAATTGTACAATTTCCATTTCAAGCACTCCTGAGTGACTACTATTACTTAATGTTGTGATGACCCTCCATCTCTGAGCACTAATCAAGGAGCCTCAATCCTCACCACTGGCACCTGTGGCGAATGTTCCCTGGGATGATAACAGGTACACTCCCTGTATTTCCAGATGCAGCTCTCTACATCAAGGGCAGTCAAGCACAATTTCCCTTAAGAGCACATGGGGAACACAGTCAGGCTGGGGCTGGTTTCTTCCTCTTTCTCCAGAATAAGGCTCCCCACTGGCACAGCTATTGATCTGAGATCTCAGCTAAGTGCCCAAGCCAATATCTCCAGCACCCTCTCTGTCCAACTAGTACTTTGTGTCTCTGCCCAAGTATCTGATACACACACTCTTTGAGATTTGTTTACACACACACACACACACACACACACACACACACACACACACACACACACACACACACACACACACACACACACACACACACACCTAGGAAAGGCTGGCACAGGTTTACTAGCTGTGTCCCCTTTTGCCCAGACTATAAGGTAGTTACCACTGCCACCAGACACCACTGCCAGCTACTTTAAGGCCCTTACAAGGGTACCCAATATACTGAGTGAAATTAATATTAATGCAAATGGTAGTTTGACCAAGAGCAAGGCTATTAGGAGTGGCCCACACATTGTCACCAAATAAATATTCAAATACTCTCAAAATTTAAATATTTCTACAAAGATCAGTCACAATGAAAAGTTTAAATATATTTAAGAATAAATAATTAAAGGACAAGACACCACTAAATATCTATTCACAGTTACATCACAGTTCAAAATCACAGGATGAATTTAAAATGACATTGAAGGACAGACTCAAACAAATAAAGAAACACAATATCTAAACTAAGCTTCACTATATTCCTGACTGAATCTAAGAGAATTGCTATTCCCTGCTGACTTATAGAGCAAGGCAGATGATGTGGTTAATGGTCCTTCTTGTTGTCAAGCTCAAGACAGAATACAGAATGCTCAGTCTCACTAAGACACTTCTCAAAATAATATCTAAAATATTACCTCTGGGATAGCTTTCAGAATGACATCAGTTCTGGTCATCTGACTTCTAGTTCCCATGCAAACCCCCATTGCTGGAAGCTGGCAGGACTTAGCATCTACTTGTAAAAATATACACACAAGGGTTTTTACTAAGATCTATGGAAGGTGCTGGAAGCATAAAGCAATTGCATATTTCCACACTTACAGAGTAGTAATTAGTTCACTCCAAAGATAATACAGAAAGCTTCTTACTACAGACTTTGTGTCCTGGCTGCTTCGAAACCTGTGAGATAGCATCTTTATGGCCTAGCCCATAAAGTGATTTAATTTCAGATTTATTTTAAAGTTTGCTGGACTGAAGTTAACCTCCTTTTTTCCAGTTTCCTCTTTTAAAACATATACATTTAAACAGTTACAATAGTGCATGTGCATTTCTGTTCTCTCCAGTAGGACATTCTGTGGATACATTTCAAACACAAGCACTTTACAAATGCCTTTTCAATACAAACACCTGTACAAATCAGTTTGATATACACGTGACATACAGTTGTAATACATTTGTAACAGAAGCATCTTGCATAAATCAGCTTGATATTTACAAATGACATATAATTATTTATAAAATTTCAGCTAGCTGTGCTGGCAGTACCTCCTATTGTCACAAATAATTATTTACAAAATTCCAGCTAGCTGTGCTGGCAGTACCTCCTATTGTCACAAATGTCTTATTAAAAAATTCAGGAAAAAAATAAAAATGCATATATTATCAGAACCTTTATTCGAAGTTATATAATCATCTCTAAATGAAAACATCTACATTTTTGTATATTGCATTATAGTTATTTAATTAATAGTTCAGTTGTGTTTCTTCTCTAGTGTGCTAGCAAATACCTAGTCTTATTGCATTACTGCATTAGGCCTAGTCTTAATGCATTAATCAAATATATTTTATGCATTCTTAGAAATTTATAGAAAACAACAGTAAAATTATTTAACTCCATCTAAATTAATTACGATACAGCTGGACATTTCTGGTCGAAATACTATCTTGGGACACTCTCAAAAGTTTCTCACCAGGAGAATCCAGACTAAGAAGACCCTGTCATCCACAAATCACTTTAGGACCCTATCTCTGTACTTAGCCTTCTACAGGTAATTGAGAAAGGATCTATGCTTGGCATATAAGCCATCCTCAGATTAAGGCCCTATCTCTGTATTCAGTCTGCTACAGGTAATTGAGAAAGGATCTATGCTTGGCATATAAGGCATCCTCAGATTAAGGCCCTATCTGTGTATTCAGTTTGCTACAGGTAATTGAGAGAGGATCTATGCTTGGCATATAAGGCATCTTCAGATTAAGGCCCTATCTCTGTATTCAGTCTGCTACAGGTAATTGGGAGAGGATCTATGCTTGGCATATAAGGCATCCTCAGATTCAGCCCTGATGGACCTCTTGCACATCTGCAAAACAAACAGCATCAGAAACACTAGAGTCAAGGACTTGAACTTAGACTGTGACATAAATAGAAGATGCTGGAGAGACAGGTATGTGTCTCACAAGATCTCCATGCTGTGGAATAAACTTCTCATTTATATAAAGCAGAGTTCATTCCTGAACCTATTCAAATGAAAACTTGATCATTGGATGGAAAAGTCTGGTCCCCGTGACTTTGATGGACAGCAGTCAACAGTAAATAAATTATCCCCCAACTAATATACTTCCCGCCTTAGCTAATTCATTAATTAATTACTATACCCCACAATATAGTTGTCCAAGGAAATTGGTGACAAAACTGGGCTGGGCTGCATGGCTAGACTTTTAAAGACCCTGGTGGTAGTTAGCCTAGTATAAACCTGTGAACCTATGAACATAAAATGTCATGCAGTTTATGGCAAATTCACATTGCTACACTATATATCTATCTATTTATTACAGGCCAGATTTTAGTCAAATTTGGCTGTTGACTGTTATGTCGGCAAAATTGTATGTATTAGTAATCTAGTACAAACACTCTGTATGCCAGTGTTACACACATTTGCATCAAAAGTTAGAGAGAGAGCATATTAAATTATAGAAATGTAATGAATTAATTGTACTTAAAGCACAACTGTTGTATCTGCATGTTAGACTGTGCTGGTATAGCCTAAAACATAAGGGTAGCAGACTGTAATTTTGTTTCCTTTCTCCAGGATTCACTTTACAATCTCAAAATATTGAAATGTCGAATTTCAGTATTTTGAGACTGAATAGTCGAAAACCCACATACATGAAAACACATAATCACGAATACCACAGCCATGACCATTCACACACACACACACACACACACACACACACACACACACACACACACACACACACACACACACACACACACACACACATTAGGACATAATCACACACACATACACCTATCTAACTAAATAAACATAACACACACAAACACATCTAACCTACCTATAAATGGGGGGCAAGCCCCCCTGCACTCCCCATGTGGGGGGCTGCACCCCCCCACACTTATATATTCTAAGTCCGAGGTCGCACTAAACATACAACCACACAAAAAACAACACCACACACACTCACACACATTAAAATCCCTACCCAATATCCTCAAACACACAACACTTACCTGAAACCCCATATAAATCCACAAACCGCACCACATATCATGAAGACGAGACCACGATAGTGGCGGATTCGACATTTGCGGATTCGGCATAGTGTAGTTTCGGGTAACTGCACTTTCCACTATTCGGTCTCGACGTACTGAATTTCGACATTTCAGTATGTCGAGATTGTCTAGTGTATCCCTTTCTCCATGGTTACTCAGTGAAGTACACTGTTTTCTTCTGCTGTGACTACATGTTGCACTGTGTTGTAGTACTGTTTATTTATATATACATTTGTTGATTGGGGTACAACTCTGATCCAAGCTATCCATTTTAAGGCTCAGTCTGGGATTATAAAATCATGGTATAAGAATACATCAGGGCAGTTTATTTCTGCTTGCATTCGTACCTGGTTTGCTGTTTGCTACTAGGTTCAGAACTCTGGCAAATATATGAGTTTGTTTTCTAGCAGCATGGCAAACATTGCCTTCAGAAGTTTATTTACCCTAAATTACAAGCTGCATATATTTTCAAGTACGTGCTGGATGTGGAATGGAATATTTTGATGTTAAGAATTGACTTGCTAAAAGGCTTTGTAGTCTGAAAATATGAAAACTTTTTTTGCTAACACTACCTTTATTTTACTGAGTGGAATGTTATACTAATTACTTGGGCATTGTGTTAAACATCTGAATGAAAAAATATTCCCTATATATAGTTACTTGTTATTACTCAGTTTCACTTCTGTTGAGCTATAGTTGATCAGCAGAGACAAGTGCACCATTAACATAAGTTATAAAACTGCATCTCACAATTACTGCGACCAATGATTATAGCTGGGATTTTTGTCTCCATCTGGTAGGCATTGCATCATAAGTAAAGTATCTCAATTAGCATTCTCACTATAGACAAATAACAGTAGTAAAAAACACTGCCTTTGGAAAAGTCCATGGGTGTAATCCCAAATTCTTTAATAAATCACAGCAAGTAAAAAACAGCAGCTTAGTGCTTTTGTTCAAACACCTTGAACTTCATCAGATCTAAAGACATAAAACTTCTAGTGCAATGTAATACTCAAGTTAAAAGATCATTTAAAATCCACAGCCTTTTCAATAAAACAATCAAAACTTATTTAAAGATACAGCACTATTAAAACCAACATGTTAAATATAAACATGAAATATGAAAATGTAAGTGCGTAAATTACTTAAAAACAAACATTTTTGTAAAACCAATGTCCTAAAAACACTTAAATAATATGTTTAGATAATATATAAAAATGCACATACTATAATTTTGCTGCTCTCAATCTTAAAACTGGAATAATAGAAATGAATTCATGTAAGTCTGGATATCTGTTGGCTTGTAAAGTCAATTGTTAAAAACAGAGCTGTATACTCCAACAGGATCTCCCAGTTTCCTCCTCTTGGATTTTTTTTTCACTTGTTCTAAAACAAAAAACTTTAAATTAACATTATTACAACTTTTGTTTCTACATTATGTTATATCATAGACATATTCATATATATGCTTTTTTTAGTGGCCTCAGTTTTTCCTATATAGAAGGCACCACACCTACAAGTGCAAATGTACACTAAACCAACAGAGTTTCAGTGAGAATATGAGTGGGACTTCAACTCCTTACAATGGCTTTCCAAATAAATAAATTCAGCATTACTGATATAAGTGCACTGTTTACAGCAGTCTCATTTAAATGTATCAGTTTTATTTTGATTATTGAGCAGAGAACTACATGCATTAAGTTCAAACATATCTTTTAAACAAACACCCTTCCTGTATACGAACTTAGGAATTTTTTAAAGATTATAGCTGGGATTTTTGTCTCCATCTGGTAGGTGTTGGCATCATAAGTAAAGTATCTCAATTAGCATTCTCACTATAGACAAATAATAATAGTAACATAATTGATTTAATCTGTGTATTTCTTCATTTTTAATCTTATGCTAATCCCAAAGGAAGTGTGAATTCATATTTGTATATTTCTGTAAGCCTGAACCTATGGAAGGGAAAAATCAGACCCAGTTCAGAAGGATTCCTGTGGTTTTACTTTACTACTAACAACTATGATGATTTCCAGAGAGAGACGTGTTGCCACTGTGGTTGTAGGAGTTATTTAGTGACTTCTCTTTAGCTGTCACTCTCTTTGTTCCTTTGTGACAGTCATGAGTTTACTGTCCCACAAAAGAGGACAGAAAATGATGGCACATGATCAGCGTTTCCCATTTAGTCCCAGTATAAATACTGGGTGGATCAAAATATACGACTGTGACTCCTAGCAGCAGGGCTGAGTGTACAATTACAAGAGTTGTCACAATAAGTAGATAGTAAGTCTTTCTCTGAGACAGTATTCCTACCGAATTATTACATAGCTACTGATGTAAATCCTACATGTAGCAGTTAATTTGCAACCAGCACAACAGCACTAGAAGCGACATTACTGTCTGCACATAAATGTTATGCATTTCTATATGTATTTATAGTCACTTATGTATTGCATGTCTACCAGTCGCGCGCGCACACACACACACACACACACACACACACACACACACACACACACACACACACACACAATAATACCTTCCAGAATGGGAACCTTTGAGACACAGAGGGCTATCCAGGGGTTTTGTGAGGAGTTCCTGCCTTTTGAAGGTCCATTATCACCCTATATTTCCAACCATGAAGTACATTATTGTACTTCAGAAATTGTCCCTGCATTTGCTGATATTGAGTTATTATGTGTTATATTTTTGTGACTCTGTATTCTTTTCTTGTTCTGATAAAAGTGTTCCACCCTTTTATGTATTGTGGGATTGTTTTTGTTATGCCAATGATTACTTCTTTATGAATAAATTTTATTAAGTACATAGCAGCATGTTAAACATTATAAATAATAAAATGTAAAACTGTCTACATTTTATTTTTAAACAAAAGCAGCTGTGAGGTAAAGACCTTAACCATTATGTCAGCACTCCCTCCCAATACAACTGCTGGATTACTGCATTGTTATAATGTTTTAATGCATGTTTAAGTTTGTTGGTATGCTATTACTTGATATATATTCTCTTTCTTTTTATTTCTTACAAAAGAATAGATTAAAGATTGTTTTAAGCATTTTTGTTATAGATTTGCTATTTATTTTGCTTAACTGTTGTTATTCACTGCTTGAGTCTTGTCTAAAATGTGAGAATATGATTTATACTGAACAAGCAAATCAAAAAGCTTAAATATCTTCCTACATTTGAAATTACTAGGACTCAGAGCTACAGGAAGTGGCTATCTTGTCTGCTTACAAACAAGAGTTTGAAACCTCAGTGCTGGCAAGTGAATTAGTTCAGAAAAGGAAATTTGAAAATCAGTAGCACACTGCTTCATAAACACACATACTGCTTTCCAGGCAATATAGTCTTAAAATGTTCACAAAGAGAATAATTTTGGTGTCAACGCCCTGAACTAAAAAACACATACAAGTATTCAAGTATTCAATAATGATCACTCTCCATCATTTTTATTAAGTTATTTTAGCTGATAGTATGGTTGTTGCATAGCTCTCAACCTTCCATCTTCAAAATGAGGGACATTACCTCTCATAATGTGGAACAAATGGACAAAACGTGGAACACTCTCTAACAACTTACCAACATTTTCAGTTAGGAAGCTTAAAAGATAGTTAAAGTGTGTTAATTCATACTTTTAAAACATTCTTTTAATGAATTATTAAGATTCAGTATAATTTACCATGGATATCAGTTAAAAAATTCCTAGCTCTGAATGTGTGACAGACCCTTTCAATGTGCAACTTCGAGGAACATGAGCTTTTTAAGAGCCAAAATGAGGAACATTTCTTGTAATGAGGTATACTTGAGAGGTATGGGTTGTTGTCTTTATTAAACTGAGTTTCCATGGTAAATTTTAATTATTTTTTATTAGTATTTTAACATACATTTGCATTTATGCAGTGTTTTATTTGTTTGTACTGTATCTTTATTTACCACTTACTTTAGTGTGACTGAATTTCTGTTTCTATTGCTATGAGGATTCCTTGTGTTTTGCTGTCAGGACTACTAGTGTTTTGTATGGGTACACATTATTCCCTTCCTGTCCTTGTCTGTACTACTTCATTTTTTTGTTTGTGGATGGTTAAGCTCTCATATTTATCAACAGACTACTGTATATCTTTTTGGATGCCTTTTACTGTTTGTGACCAGGTAACGCAGTTATGTTTGAGTTTTTATGCTTTCATTAATGTAAACCGTGTTTAGTTTATATCACAATCACAATTTTGTTTTTGTTTTCTGTTCTGCATCTATGTTTCTGTGGTGTGGTATTTTGTGTGATGCACTGGTCTGATTTTTGTTTTTCCATCATTTCTGTGTTTGATAGTTTTTTTCTACAGAATGACTTTTGAAGATGGTGGTTATTTATGTATTTACTTATTTTGTGAAGATGTTCTAAAGGTGGCTCAGTGATATTTTCCTGTAAGTTGTCTTTCTGAGAAGGATCTTTTTTTTTTGTTACAGGGCTTCATGCAGAAACAACAGCTGTGCTTTTCCTTCCAATTGTACAGTCAGGGTTAGAGTTCTAGCATGTCCATTTTCTAAACCAAGTCTCTTCCCCAAGCAATCCTGTAGAATGACATAAAAACTTAAAATGTAGTCCCATACAGCCTGGAAATGATCTTTGTTAGCAAGTCCTTCAGAGCTACTTGGCAATTCTCTTTCTTCTGGTTTTCCAAAGGCATGAAAAATTTCTAAGTTCTTTCTGATATCTTCCTCCAGGTTTCCTTTTAACGCTGCTGTGCTTCACCAAGACCCACTGCCTTGCTGACAAAATCCCCCCTCAAGGTAGAGTCAATGACCCTGAATCAGTTGACTTCACCCCTCATTTTTAGGCACCATTGACTACCTACAATAACTAGTAAACTCGTGAGAGCATATTGTAACTAATACAACAAGGTTCCTGTATTTTTAAAGCAATATTTTTTTCTTCAAATGTTATAATGCTTCTTACTGTATTGTACTGTGGAGCTTTATCTGCATTTGCTTAACTGTTTTATTGTAAATTTTTCACTGTATTTATCTTCAATTTTGTAAATTTTCTTGCTTACTTGTACTGTAGAGTTTTTCTCCTCGGGCCTACACTGAAAAAGGGCTTTTGCTCAGATGGACTATCCCGGTTAACAAATGTCAAATAAATAAATAACTACATAAATAACTCTATTTAAAGAGCTTCATTTGCAAAAATGTCTCCTAAGAATTCTAGATACAATGTTTTCAGTTACTTCATTTTGCCATACCACTCTGCTTCACTGACACCACCATGCTTGAAACCTTCCATTACAGACCCAAAAGATGGTGTGTAAGCCCTAAACAGGTTATCTGCATTGTGGTGATTCAAGACTAGTCTATGCAATCCTATGAATTTGAATAGTTTTAAGTAGAATGGTCCTAAGCAGCTTCATGTTTCTGTCATGTTGCCAGTTTAACATTATTATGGGGGTAAGACGTGTCACCAATGTGACCTCCTTGCCAAAGAGGTAACATTTTGGTGAGCAGAGCACCTACTTAATTGTCAGACATTACTTTCCAATAGTTCCCTGCTTAACATAGTATAATCCTACAAACACCAGAGTGGGTATATGTACACAGGAGCACACAAGGAATAAAATGGTAATGAGGTAGACAGATATACGTATTAACAGTAGTTAAGCAAGAGTTAAATTCACATACTGGCTGTTTATGAAATGTTAATTTTTATTTCTATTTATTTTATTTTACATTTAGCCACAAAAAACCTTCACATTTCTCTGAATTTCCCTTGATTCCTAGGCTGCAAGACTGACCTAAAATTCATAAAGATTCATTTCATCCAAAATTTTGACCCATAGTAGCAGGATCGGGCTGGTTAACCAAACCTATTTCTGTTTACCTAGACTTAGAGCTAAAAAACGTCCTTTCAAATTATGATTATGTATTAAAGGACAGAGCAATTTTTAGACAGTTTATGTAAAACAGTTGAATTTGAATGAATTAATATTAGTTACCTTGGATGTAGTTGCTCTTTTTACGTCTATCCCAAATGTAGAAGGGATAGAAATGGTAAAGACACTGATGATAGAACAGGAACTAGCTGATAAAAATAAGGCTGAATTATTATGCATGCTATCAGAAGTAGTGTTAGAGAATAATATTTTTCTATTCCAGGATACCTGTTATAAACAAATATCAGGTGTAGCGATGGGTACTAGCTGCGCTAACACCTATGCTAATCTAGTGTTGGTTGCTTGGGAAATGAAACATCTACTATGGACTCCACAGATAGTGTATTATAAAAGATTTGTGGATGACCTCTTTATCCTTTGGAAAGGAAATAAAAGGTCACTTATGCAATTTTATAACAGGATTAATAATAGTAGTGATTTTTTTAAGGTTTACTATGCAATATTCATGTAATAGTATAGATTACTTGGACGTTAACATTTCTATTAATAATGGAGTATGTAGCACTAGAGTATATAGGAAACCATGCTACAAACCTAGCTTTCTACATAGAGATAGCATGCACAATCCTAGAATTTTTAGTAATATAGTTAAAGGACAAGCAATGAGAGTGTCAAGGTTATGTTGTAATGAAGAAGTATACAATAAAGAATTAGATGCCCTCAAGACTATTTTTTTATTGAGAGGGTATGATGAACAGGAAGTAAACAGGATTTATACTCAAGTGAATTCAGAAAGACATGGTCGAGCTAAACCATATTTTTCTCATAGATCTAGAAGTCAACAGAGAACAGCTCCTATAACATCAGAACTTAAACTCCCAGTAATTCTACCTTGTGCTATGAATATTAATAAATTACAAGAAACTATAGCCCAGAATTGGCATATATTGTTAATAGATGAAATGATGAAAAATATTGTGGGAGATTGTCCCACGTATGTATTTAAGAACAAAAAATGCTTGAAGCGTCAACTATGTTTTCCAGTGGTTAGTAGTGAAGTAAATTTGACTAATAAAGAATGGCTAGGCACTAAAAAATGTGGGAAATGTACTCAATGCCCTTTGATAGATGAGTCCCGATTTTTTAGACATCCTGATATGGGTTACTTATGGGAGCTGAGAAATTCTAGTACTTGTACAACAAAGAACTTAGTATATATTGCTCACTGCATAGAATGTTATTCATTCTATGTAGGTAAGACTAATCGTACACTGAGGGAACGAATAAGGGACCATGTATATTGCACCACTAAAGGCTATTCTTATAGTGCCCGAGCAAAACATACTATAAAGTTTGGCGATAAACATAAGTTTCTTTTTCAAGTTTTACAGACACAGGAAGTAACTATTAGATTAGGTGATATAGTTAATGCCACGGAAACCTTGGAAACTAAATGGATTTTAAGATTAGGTGCACACAGGGGTTGGGGTCTAAATGACGCCGTTCCCCTGAAACCTCTGCTTAGATCTAGAAGTGTTGAATAACACCTCACCTTCAAAATTTTACAGAATTTATTTAATAATATAGAATTGATGAAAGTATTTTATATGTATATTTAATGTCAAGATTAGATAGGAATTATTTATTTATTTTATATTTGACCTATGTTGCTTTAATGTAGGAATTTATGTAGCTCATTAATTGAATGATTGACTTACTCTTTTTATTGGCTACTGATTTTTGGTAAAATGTATTTAAATGGTATCAGTTTGTTATAGAGAGTACGTCTGATGAAGCGGGTTTTAATACCGTGAAAGCGCTTACGTTTCTTGTTTAATAAAATATTTTTATATTACGATTTGGTTATCCTGCTGCCTTCCTGGTATTTTTATACTATATTCTATCGATTGGGCGGATTGTTATCATTTTATTTTACATTTGTTGACCGGGCTAGTCTAACTGGATATATGTCCATTTTCAGTAGAGGCCTGGGGAAATAAGCTCCAAGAGAACAGATATCAAAAACAAATAAACACAAACAAACAGCTAATATACACACAAAATTCATAAACATTATTAACAGGTAAAACAACTTTAAAGGAATAAAGCAAAAGAAGTGCAGACCAAGGGATAAATCCTCCGTTGCTGAAGAGATATAAATAACAGAAATAATGTAGCAAACAAGCAACAGAATGAACCAGGCACAAACCAAGCCGAAATGGACAAACACAGTTACTATTGGACGGTTACAGGCTTTTACAGGCAGGACATAGATAACATACTTTCTTTCTTCCTTGAAAGAGGGTGAAGGGAATATAGGCTGAGAGATGAGACCACAGGTGTTTGGAAGGGGTCCTTTGTCACCAGGTAGGTAGATTCACAGAGTTTTAACTTCGGGACCAGTGCTATGGAGATCAGGGTATTTCTTTCTTCCTTGAGAGAGGGTGCAGGGAATATAGGCTGAGAGATGAGGCCACAGGTGTTTGGAAGGGGCCTTTGTCACCGGGTAGGTAAATTCGCAGAGTTTTAACTTCAGGACCAGGGAAAAGACGTTGGGGCAAGACCGGACAGCAGCCAGGGGCAATGCTAGGTGAATAAAGATCTTAATCAGTCTGAACAAAAGGAAAATTGGTCATTTTTATATGAATATTTACTCATTATTCATTTTTTTATAACTTTCTGTCTTGCTCTGGGCTGCTCACTCTTACACAGAACACAGGTAGGAGAAATTATGTGTTTAGTCTGTTTACTGGGGTTGTACGCTGATCACAATAGATCATTTGCGGGCATAGCCTGGATGAAAAAAATTCACAGGAAAATAATAAATAAATACGTACGTAAAATAGAACTGATTCACTAACAGAGTAATCGCAGAAGGTATATAATCCTGCGGACAAATGATACAGTACATACCTATTATTAAAAAAGTAGGAAAACAAATGTGAATTAATTTTAGTAGTAAATATGAAAGGGAAGCAGCAGGTGAGAACAGAGGGTCAAAGTAGGAGCGATGCAAGTGAGGAGTTCATCAACACTTGTGTATTCCACAACAATGTGAGGACGTTTTGTTGTGACTAGAAGACATTAACATGTTTCATCACTTGTGTTAGACTTGGCTGAAGGAAATACGTGGCATAACAAACTGATACCTTCTGTGTCTGATAACAGCAATGTACTCTGAATGTGATGATCGCATATTACACAAGTAACAGTTTTAATTTAAATAGCTGTGATTTATGTAGCATTTTATAACACCACCAGCTGTCATATTTTTAGTATCACTAACAATATAGGCATCCTGTTGGCTAAATACATCATTGAAACCTAGTTAGTTGCTGCCAATATTTCATAATAACTGTGGAGAATACACACCTTTGCTGATAAAGAGCTAATTGATTCCACTGTTGAGTGGTTATAAAGTACTCAAGTAGCCAGTACATTTATAGAATATGTGTAACATAAATAAGCTTCAATCTGCTATGGTCAAGCATGTTACAGAAGGTGGCTATCAGGCAAAAACAGATGAGTTAAGCAAACAAAACTTGATTTATACCCTATGAGGCTATGTGCTGTCATTCGAAGAGCTCATACTTTCTTGCGTCAAGTGACATTGTTAAACGCATCCAAAATAAAGTGAGGACAAGGAGAAGTGTATTATGAAGCTTTGGTTAGACTCATTATTGCAGGTTACTGATGAAGAAATGATAGACACTGAAAAGAAAGCAATGAGACAAGAACAAGTAAAAGAGGCTCCAGATGGACATGAGTGGAGGCAATCTGGTAAACACTGTTGTGTCATCACCAAAGTTAGAGAGACATTTGATAAACAAAAACTCAGATGTCAGATAATAGTCTGTATAATTTTAAGAAAATGTTAAGCTTACCAAAAAACATGATGCAGTAAGTGATTGAGAAACTAAGGTACATAAAAGTAAAGCACAGTATTGCTGAACATGTTGCCAAAGAAATGAGGCCTATCACTATTGCCGAAACTCCAGACTTATTAATATGCCAAACAACTGTAAAAATTATTTTTAAGGAGGGCCCAGAAAAAACTCAGAGAGCACATGGCAATGAAAATAATCTCAAAATGCAGTGCCAATCCATTAAAGAAAGAAAGAACACATACAGAATTGGATCTGAACTAATTCAAGATTTGTATTGAAAAGGAATATCCTAGCACTGCTTAGAAAGCTGTGAGAATTCTGTTATAGTTTTTTCCGTTCTTACTTGTGTAAATTAGATTTTTAGCCCTCTGCAATATTACAAAAAAAAAAAAAAAAAAAAATTACCGATGGGCTTGTTCATAATTTCTCCACATATTCAGGAGCTGTACAGAAGCCATCAATCACAAGTTTCACATTCATGTCAGAACAGCTATAATGATTTCCATACTGTTTGTCATTTTCTTGGCCTTGGTAAATCAAAGCAAATTAAACTGTATACGTTTTGTTTCAGTTTAGTAAAAGGCAGTAACAACATTGTCAGTATTTTGGCTGTCACTGTACCTTTGTTATATAATGTAATAAACACACTGACGTGCTTCCTCCATAGCAATTGATAACTATTGAGTTACTGTAATTATAAATGTGTAATTGTTATAAAATTATGCATCAATATTACAAGCTTACATGACTATGGCAGAGGAGAATGTGTGAGATTCCTTATGTACTGTGCTGGCATTTGTTGGGTTTCTTCTTGGGATTTTTTTCTCATATACTACAATCAGGTTAATATTTACCTCTCATCTCTTCCTCTATAATATCTCTCAGTCTTCCCTTATACCTCTATACTGCTTATACCTATCTACCATCAATCATGCTCCATCCATACATAATTAAATCAGCACTTATTGTTTACTAGCCTTCATTATGATACCTATTCTACACTGTTAACAGACCCCCACCACATAAATTCAACCTCATTCATATCAATATTTCCCACACCTATACCCCCAAATATCATCTATAAGCATACAGACTAAACACAATCTATTATTTTACATACCATCTTCCACTTTCCCAAACTCACTCTCCCTACTTCCTGTCTCATTTCAGAAACATATTTCTCCTACAGTTCTTCACATAAATATGCCTTCTCCTACTTGCATACTTAACAGCCCATCAACATCCATTATCTCACAATTTCAGCAGAATTTTTTATACTGTGTTCTCCAAGAAAAATACTTCGTAACCTCATCTCCTAATCATACCCTATCTATATCAGCAGTCATATATCCTACTTTTCAAATAAAGCTATCCAAAGCAACAGCCATTTAATCACAAATTGAGTTTTAAACATGAAATCAAGCAAAAATGCCTCTACCCATACTGTCATAACTCCCTAACTATAAAACATAGTGATGACACCCATCCAAACTCAGCCTCAACTCAGAATACTCAGGCACTGGACAGCATATCCACATCAGTTCCTTTATCAGTACCACTTCACCCACAGTCCCACCCTGGTCTTCATATATACTATACCAACTTGTGAAATATTTATAACAAATTCCCTGAAGTGCATGCATGGATATCATCACTCTCCAGACATCTTAGTTGCCATAGAAACCTGGGTATGCCAGAAATCCAAAAAAATGAAGATATTGCCCTGCAATGCTATGGCACTATTAGAGTAGACAAAGTCAACAAAAAAGCTGGTGATGTCACTATTTTCTGCAAAACCACATCAGGTATCTCCCCACCCCCCAGATCATGCCATCTTTCTCTAACTCAGAAATCCTATTAACCATGCTATAATTAAAAACTCACACGATAAATGCAATCATGGGTATATACATATGTCCAGGTAACAATGCCAAAGTACTTGAAGATATTATCTGCTGGGCCTCCTCAAAAATTTCTTATGAAACCATAATATTGGGTGATGTTAATACAGATTGGTTAAACATATGATCTGAAAATCCAACCAGTAGTATACATCTTTAGAAGTTCACCCAACTTATAACCATACCAACTAGATATAATGAAGTCATAGCCATACAATCAAATGCCCTCTCCCAATAAAATGCCATCTCATACAGCCAAAGGGTCACTTACCAACCTATACCATAAGATATTAAAGCAAAAGTCCCAAATCACATAATTACAACCTGGTAAGAAAACATACTATGTTTTGTGAAGATACATCTATTAATATACTGCATAACCTAAAATGGTAGTCACATTAATAATCCAAAATTGTTCTAGGCCTCAGGCAATAGACTGTTATATCCAGGATAAGCTGCACATTCAATATCAAACACCCAGAAAGAAAATTATACTATAGCACTTAACACTTAACACAGAATGTACAGCTGTTAATCAACCAGGTGACAAATCAAACTCTTGATGTCCCTATTCAATCAAATAACCTGTTTCAATGTTTTTCTTCCTGGCTAGAAAGTATACTGTCTGGATGCCAGCAAATAAGAAATTTAAAGGAACCTGAAAGAAAATCAGTCAGAAAAGGTGAAGAGAAAACATTGTGAAAAATCCTGCAGCTGTTCAGCAAACATCATTTCAAGCTCCAACTATGGTAAAAGAACTGACTAATAGTAATTTAGAGGAAAAAATAAGTCATGTGTGCTCTGTGTTGATTAGAAAAAATGAAATACTAAAGTAGTATATCAACTGAAATAATAAAAGGTTGGAAAAATGGAAGACACTTTAAATAGCTATTCAAATGAACAGATCAAACTGCAAAAATTGGAGAGTGAAATGAAGAAAAGGCCGGCTGAGTATGAAATTGCTCAAACAAGAGCTGTTTCAAATATGGTAGAGCTAAGAGGACAGAGCACACAGAGAAAACTTAAGATTTTCTGGTGTACCAGAGAAACTGAAAGGAAAAGACTGTATTAATTTTATGGAAGCACAAATAAGTAACTGGACTGGTATTCTACAGCAGGATCTGTTTACTGAAAGGGCACATTGTGTGTATGCTCAAAATCTGGCCATGGAAAAGCAGCCAAGACTTCTAATAGTTAGGTCACAATACTACCAGCAGAAAGAGTTGAATCTGACATAACTGTGGCAGAAGGACAAAGTACTAAAAGTTGGAGTCCGTAGGGTGTTTGTGGAAAATGATTATTCACTGTACACCAGGTAGAAGAGGAATACATTTATCCCAGCAATCAGGGAATGTCAAGAGGCAGATTTGAGATTCAAGCAGCTGTTTCCAGCTGTCTACAGGATATTTTTCCAGGACGATCAAAGTCATTTCTTGATACAGAATAAGCTAAGGAGGAAACAAAAAAGTTTGTTCAACAAAAAGTGAGCCATCAAACAGAAGAAGACTCTGCTTCTCATTCTTCTGATGGGGAGACTCATAGATAGACTTTGCCAGTGAAACCTGTTCCAATGTTCCAAAGGAAAATTCTTGAGAGAGAAAAAAGTACAGAAGTTTACTAGAAGAAATGGGAGAACCTTGGACGTGAACTGTAGTCTGGGTTTGGGTGATGGAGATGAACAGGAACAAGACCAGCAACACTGAAATTAATGTGCAACTGTGAGACTATAAGGCATCCATCACATTTGTGAAATATGGCTTTACAAGAAAATGTGGCTGAGAAAGATTGGATTTTTGTTGACTTTGTTAAACTTTTTGGAGACTGACAGCACATGCTGCACTTCCTTATGTTAATGTTTGAAAGGACACTATAAAAATAAGAAGGAAGAAGGAGGGAAAAAGCAATTGTAAGCAAAACAGTTTTTGCTTTTAACAGTATTTGTATAAAATATTTTATGATATAAATTGTATGTCGTATAGTAAAGTATTTTCAGTGGGCGGCCGCAGTGGTGCAGCAGTTAGCATTGCTGCCTCACAGCAAGAGGTTCTCCGGTTTGATCCTCGGCTGGGGTGCCTTCTGTGTGTAGTCTGCATGTCCTCCCTGTGGTCGCATGGGTTTCCTCCAGGTGCTCCGGTTTCCTCCCAAATCCCAAAGACATGCCGTAGGTGGATTGGACACTCTAAATTGTCCCTAGGTGTGAGTGTGTGCATGTATGTGCCTTCTGTGGAAGGTTGGGTGCCGGGTAGGCAACTCGACACCATAAAACTCCACTGCCAATCATGAGTGGACAGGTGATCCGCTGTGGTGACCCCTAACCAGGAAAAGCCAGAAGAAGATAGTAAAGTATTTTCAGTAATTGTTGTTTGTGATAAAGATAGTAAAGTAATTAGATATTGTTTTCTCTTTTTTTTTAGTTTTAAGAAATGTAGGCATTACAATGTAAAAAGAAGAAATGCTGGACAAAAGCATGTTTAAGTCAATAGGTTTAATAAAAGAAAGTCATATGGAAAAAAGGATTATTTGTTGTTAAATAAAGTCATAGTGGAGAACTGTAAAAAGGAGAAGAATCTAATTATGGCATGGATTGACTACAAAAAAGCATCTGATAGTATCCCACATTCATGGATAAAAAGAGTGCTTAAAAGTGTGTAAAATACACCCTACACTGATAGACTGACTACATTACAGTGACCATGAAACAGTGGCAGACCACTTTGCAATGAAGTCATGATAAGGGACAAATTATTTTCCCAGGGATAAAAATTCAAAGGGGGATATTCCAGGGTGACTCTGTCACTGCTGCTATTCTGTCTTGCCCTTAACCCATTAAGCTGTTTACTTAACAGCTTCGGCCATGGCTATAATTTGGTTCCTAGAAAATAACAAAGTGTAAAGACTTATCACCTTCTTTGGTTGATGATTTAAAATTGTATAGCTCATCAGATGAGGAACTGAAAGCATAACTGGAAGTTGTCAAAACTTTTTCAGATGCTATAAGAATGTTATTTGGCCTTGATAAATGTGCAAAAGCAACCATTAAAGCAGGAAAATTGCAGCACCAAGAAAACATTAGTTTGGGATAAGAATGTGATATAAAAGAACTTGAGCAAGAGGGAGTGTATAAGTACTTCAGAAGTGAAGAAGGCTCAACAATAAAACATGAACAAATGCAAATAAATCTTTGTAAGGAATACTTTAGATGACTTAAATTAATTCTGAAAACAGTGTTGACATCTAGGAACAAATTTCAAGCTATAAACCAATCTGCTCTTCCTGTCCTAACTTACAGTTTTGGAATGACTGACTGGCCCCAAAACGTGTTGAATAGATTGGGCAGGAAAATAAGGATGTTTCATGTTCAGCAAATGATTTATAAAAATCAGAGCATACCAAGATTATATATTCTCTGTTCCGAAGGAGGGATGGGCCTCCTTGAAATTGATTACATGTATATATATATATATATATATATATATATATATGCAGCCATGGGACTGCACACATATCTGCTGACCTCACAAGACCCAAACATAGTGAAAGTTTTGAAACATGAGGAGAATAAATCTAAGATGACTTCTCTGCTTAATCTAGCAGAAGCATATCAGCGTCAAGCAAGAATGGAAATCAAACAAGAAGTAGATAAAAATTAGGCGGCAACTGAATGTGCCAAAAAAAACAAAAAAAAAACAAAAGAAAGAATATAAGGTGAAGGACCAGATGAGAAGGCAAGAAATGTGGAAGATGCACAAATGTAGTTGTAACTATAGAAAACTTCTGGTAGAACCTGACATTGAATTCAAACCAAAAGATGAAAGGTTAATATCAGTGGCCCAAGACAGTGGGCTAAATACACGCTGGTTTACAAAATGTAAGTTTTGTAAAACAGAATTGGAAACAGTTGCACACCTTGTTGCTGGTTGTGACATACTAATGGCAGAAGGACTGTATACTTGAAAGGCGTAATAATGTGGCAAGAATATTGCACTGGGGATTATGCAAACATTATGGTATTGAAGTGGCTGAAAAACTCTGGAAACATAAGCGACAAAGCATCATAGAAAATGATACATCACATGGGCTCACCCATTACCAACAGTTCAAAAGATAGATGCTAGAAAACTGGATATAGTGGTACATGAAAAGAAGACAAAAGTAGCATTGATCACTGAAATCATCACACACACTGACTACAGTGTCTTTCATACAGAGAGACACAAGGTCATAAAATATCAGGATTTGCAGACAGAAACGAGAACAATGTGGAAGAAGGATACCCAGATAGTTCCAATAGTAGTAGGAGCAACGGGTCGTATAAAATAGAATCTACAATTGTATTTAGATATGTTACCAATACATGTAACCCTGTACAAATTGCAGAAGGAGTCATTGCTGGACACATTGCGGGTGCTACGAAGAGCACTGCTGGCTGACATCAAAGACTGAAACAATACTAATTCCATGAACTTTAATCATATTTTGACTTAGGAATGGTGTCCATTCCCATCATGGTATTAGAAAGCAAATGATTTGGAGAAATTAAAAAGGGAGAAAACATAACAGGGGTCTAAATGGAGAGATAGGTCAGAAAGCAAAGGAGAGTAGTATTGCTGTAATTGAATTCACCCTGAAGTCTTGGTGAGTGCCTTCACGAAATGGACCCTGTTTTCTTTCACAAAATCACAGCAAGACAACACTAATATATAGACTGTATGTTATATAGCATATATCATGGACAGAAGTAGATCATAAATTAAAGAAGATCACTGGGTGCACAAGACCCAGGATAACAAACTGCCCAATCCTGGTAAGTGCACTGGTGCCAGGACTGGAAAAAAATGACAGTTTAGAATCCTCAAGACATGAAAACATTCTTACAATGTGGCCAGGCCCAGGGGAGAATGGCCCTCTGTTGTAGAAGGAAGTAGCAGGCCACAAAAATCACAAAAACTGATAGACCAAAGAAGAACCATAAATAAAATATTGTGTTCATTAATACAACAAATTTGTAAAATACATTATATAGACCAAGAAACTTTGATCTGTTTGAAAAAAGGAGCATCTGAGGAAATGCAAAAATATAAACAACAAAACCTAGATTTTTTTTTTGAAAAGCATAAAAAAGAAATATGGATATGGGAAAGAAAGACAAATGTGATATGGTGCAATATTTATGCAAAGTTAAAAGTGAAATTAATCAATGCAAAAAAGGCAGTCCCAATGATATTCGAAGAGAAATACAGGCAAAGGCACCTAGATATGGAAACATTTGACAATAACAAAATAATATCACAAAGAGGGAATGTAGAAAAGAACGTTAGTAAAGTATAAGTTAAAAAACAGAAGTTGAAGTTATGGAATGCCTGTGAAGTGAAGGTCTAACACAGGTTACATTACAGCATGATGAAACAAGTCCCCAAAGTAAGGAGAAACAGGAAGATCAGGAGACATCTAAAGAAGAAATATGGACATGGGGAAGAAAATTAGATTTAGTATGGTGTAATATTTATACAAAGGAGAAAGCAAAACTAATTAATACAAAAAGAGCAGCACCAAAGACATTTGAAGGGAAATGCAGGCAAACATGGAAAACTTTACAATACAAAAATAAGAAGACAACGAGGAAAAGAAGAAAAGAAAATTAGTAATGGAGAAGTTAAAGAAATAGTAACTGAGGTTATGGAGTATCTGCAAAGTCAAGGATTCAGTGTAGAAGATCTAACTCAGAAAGCATCACAGCAGGATAGAGCAATAGACATCCAAATTAAGGAGAAATCAGTGGATCGGGAAGCAACTGGTCAGTTGCCATATGAAGATACTTTGTAGCCTTCCACGGGAAACCAGTATAAACATTCACTTGAATCTGGACAGCAAGGGAAGGAACAGGAAACTGTGGCAACTCTGACATAGTCAATGTTGAGGAGTGATAGGCCAGTGAATTCCCATATGACTGCAGCAGATGACACAGGATGAAACTGAAGAGAACATGCCACAGGAAGATGTTATTGAACTTTCTAAAGAATGCCCACAGAAAATGGAGAACAAAAAATGGGCCCTCAGTTTAGAAGAAAATGAGCTAAGAGAAGAGTTGCTTGAATTAAAAGAGATAGGCATATTAAGATCAATGAAAGGCATAGACTGCAGAAGGTCAATAAACTCAGAAAGTTAAAAGTTTGATAAAACAAATGAGCACAGTAAATAGGACTGTCCATACAGATCCAGGCGATATAACAGAAGTAAACAGGATATAGTACTGTGCAACTAAATTAACAACAGACAAAATTCTACCACAACAACACAGCGTAGTAGGGGAAAGGAAGGGGAAATCAAATACCTTCATAAAAATATCGAACAGAGAAAACTATAAAGCAATTAAGACAAGAAGTGTCACTGTTAGAAGAGTATACAGAGGGAAAAGATCAACAAAAATACTCAGAAAGATAGACATGATAAAAGCAATGCACAGTGCTATAATGGATCAGGATTCATCATGCACTATAACAAATAATAAACTAGAAACATCAGCACAGGCAGACAAATCTAGAAGATACACAGATAAATATAAAGGAAAAGTACAAAATAAGCAATTTATTGATGAGCCAAAAATTTTATAGAAAATCGGGAAGCAAGGTATAAGGAATGGAAAGGCCACCAAAAAACGAAGAAATATATACATTTTGGAGAACTATTTATGAAGATCCTGTGGAACATAACAAAGATACGAAATGGATAGAAGAAGTAAAAGAAAGAAGTTCAACGGTACAGGATATGAAATGGGATGAAGTAACAGCCAGAGAGATTGAAAAGAATTAAGAAAAGCCTCAAATTGGAAAACTCCAGACCCAGATGCAGTACCTAACTTCTGGTTAAAAGTATTAACATCTTTGCATAAAGATTTAGAAATGAGTAAGAACTATTTATATGTGTACTCCGAACAGACACCAACATGGCTAACAACATGAAAAACAATGATCCTACTTAAGAGTGAACATGCAAACTACACTAAAAATTATAGACCAATAACTTGCCTTTCAAAAATGTGTAAACTACACACTGGAATTGATGCCGACAGAGTTTATAGTCATTTAGAAGACAACTCAATTATGGCAATAGAACAAAAAGGGCAATAAAAGAAAGTCATATGGAACAAAGGATCATTTGTTGTTAAATAAAGCATAGTGGAAAAACTGTAAAAAGGGGAAGAATCTAAGTACGGCATGGACTGACTACAAAAAAACATTTGATAGTATCCTACATTCATGGGTAAAAGAGTGCTTAAAAATGTATAAGATACACCCTACATGGATAAATTATATCACAGTGGCCATGAAACAGTGGCAAACCACTTTGTAGTTAAACCATGATAAAGGACAAATTATTATTCCAGGGATCAACATTCAAATGGGGATATTCCACTGTGACTCTATCACCATTACTCTTTTGCCTTGCCCTTAACACATTAAGCTGTCTGCTTAACAGATTATCTCATTGCTATAATTTGGCTCGCAGAAAGCAACAAAGTGTAAAGACTTCTCATCTATTCCTTGTCGATGATTTAAAACTGTATAGCTCATCCGATAAGAAACTGAAAGCACAACTGCAAGCAGTTAAAACTTTTTCACATGATATAAGAATGTCATTTGGTCTTGATAAATGTTCAAAAGCAATCTTTAAATTAGGAAAACTGCAGCACTAAGAAAACATAAGTTTGGGACAAGAATGTGATATAAAAGAACTTGAGCAAAAGGAAGTGTATAAACATTTGATAACTGATGAAGGGTTAACAATAAAACATGAACAAATGTGAATAAAACTTAACAATGAATATTTTAGAAGACAAATTAATCCTGAAAACAGGGTTGACATTTAGGAACAAAATCCAGGCTATAAACCAATTTGCTTTTCCTGTACTTACAGTTTTGGAGTGATTGACTGGCCCCAAAACATGTTGGATAGATTAGACAGGAAAATAAGAAGGATGCTTCATGCTCACCAAATGATTTATAAAAATCAGTGCATATCAAGACTATATGTTCCCCGTTCCAAAGGAGGGATGGGCCTCCTTGAAACTGATTACATGTATAGAACTGCAATTGTGGGACTGCATACATATCTGGTGACCTCACAAGACCCAAATATAGTCAAAGTTTTGAAACATGAGGAGAATAAATCTAAGATACCTTCCTTTCTTTGTCCAGCAGAAGCATATCAGAATCAAGGAGGGAAGGAAATCAAACCAGAAGTAGATAAAAATTAGGCAGCAACTGAATGTGCCAAAAAAAAAACTAAAAGAATATACGGTGAAGGATCAGATGAGAAGGCAAGAAATGTGGAAAATGCATAAATGTAGTTGCAAGTAAAGAAAATTCCTGGAAAAACCTCATGTCGAGCAGAATATAATGCAGGAATGGTTACGAAGAGGTAAATTTAAACCAAAAGATGAAAGGTTAATATTGGCAGCCCAGGATAATGGGCTACATATACGGTTAACAAAGTCCATTGAACATGTCAGAGAAACAGACAAATGTAGGTTTTGTAAAACAGAATTGGAAATGGTTGCACGTCTGGTTGCTGGGTGTGATGCACTAATGGCAGGAGGACTGTATACTGAAAGGCATAATAATGTGGCAAGACTGCTTCATTGGGGATTGTACCGACAATATAATATTGAAGTAGCAGAGAAGTACTGGAAACATGAGCCACAAAGCATCATAGTAAATAATCAAGTTTATATCACATGGGCTTACCCATTAACAACAGCTAAAAAAATATATGCAAGAAAACCATGTATAGTAGTCCAGAAAAAGAAGACAAAAGTAGCATTGATCATTGAAATTGCTACACCCAGTGATAACAGTGTTTTATATACAGAGACGCTAAAGTCATAAAATACTAGGATTTTCAGGCAGAAATGTGGGCAGTGTAAAAGAACGATACCCAGACAGTTCCAATAGCAGTAGGAGCAATGGATCTCATACAAAAGAATTTACAGTCATATTTAGATATGTTAATGATACAGGTAACTCCATATGAATTGCAGAAGGAGTGAATTCTGGGCACATTTTGGGTGCTGCGAAGAGCACATTTGGCTAACATCAAAGACTGAAACAGTACTAATTTCATGAACTTTAATCATACTTTGACTTAGGAATACGGTTTGCTGTCATGGTATTAGAAACCCAACTGTCTTGGAGAAATTAAAAAAGCAAGAGTAAAATCCTATCTCACCATCATAACAAGAAGACGTATACTCTCTACTTTCTTACTGCCTTCTCCTCTATGTTCCCCCAATCTTCACTAACCTACAAGAATCACAGCTGTCTAAACCTGAGAGATGTTATAACAAAACAGACAAATTTGCAGCAGACTATAAGGACAGAATATATCACTGCCTTGCCCTTCGAGAATTAAACTGGTTAGAAATACCACATCACCTAGCTCCTACTCAACTAAATACAATGTACAGACTTCTCTATAAGCCAGAAAATCAACAAGCCCTTAATAACCTAATACAGCACTACTACTGCAATAGAATTTTACCCTCTAGAGAAAAATCGCTAATCACTATAACCAAATCATCTTATAGTGCAGGCAACTGTTTATATGCAAATAGTGTAGCTAAAGTATGGAACTAAATCCCACTACCAAAAAAATGAATGCAGAATGCAAACTCACTTAAAACACAACTAAAACTTCACCTATCAAAGAAATAGATCTGTTCCCGTATATCTCCAGGATAAATGCACCATTATCTTCACCTCACCTTATTATCAAACTTATTCTCTTCATTCTGAATCCTGCGACCCACAACTAGTCTTCACCAATACCTGAAAAATTTTACTAGCATCTCCCAGCCATATGTATAGTTTTTGACACTTCTTACCCCCACCTATATGCTTCTAATATACCCTTATGATAGCCATACACATCGTTGTCCATGAACCTGCATTATACCAACCTCATAACTAAAATATTAACATGTACTACCCTACTTAATTCCTTCCCTCACCAACATTTTTTTTGATTACTCATCACTAATTACATAATCTGTTATCTGTCTGAAAAACCAACTAATACACCTCATCAAATGCTCAATGTACAATATTTACTAATGCATAAGTATCTTTTTACTCTAATAGTCGCCTTTATTTCATATGACTGTGATCTAATTAGCAAATTAATGTCCAATTGTTAATGCATATATATTACTTAATGTCTGCTCATGTACATTAATAAATGTTTGTTTAAAAATGTTTGGAGCTTCCCCCGGGCCTTCACTGAAAAGTGTTTTTTGACTAACCCCATCCAGACAAACCCAGTAAACAAAAGCAAAATAAAAACAAAAACCTCTTCCTTAAGGATTCTGTGTCTCTTACTAGGACGGCCTATCATCATTTCAGTAAAGAAGAAGGAGATTCTTTGACATTTAGTAACTATCTTACATATGGATGATGGGTAACAGGGGTAGAATGCAAATTATTGCTATTTATTTAGATTTTATCAAGGACTTTGAGATGCAAACTATAGCAAGCTAATGTTAAGCAGGCGACTAAAGGTTATCAATCTATACTATCTAATGCTAAGCAGAAAACTAAAGTTATCAATAGCCATGTTACAATCTAGAATATAAATCAGCTTATTGGTAGAAAATGTGAAATCAGATTGGGCAGTCATTTTGGGCACATACAGTCCTTTGGCAAGGGTATAACGAGAGGACTAGTTCAAGGGCCGTATAATTTTCTATTTAGACAGTGGACTTTTGTCACTGATTGTAGAGTTACTATGCAATAAAATTCATAGGATGTTGAGGTTATACATGTATTCTTAGGCAGAGTAGATTAACAAGCATGCACAATTAAATTTAGTTGAATATGAGCAAAGTAAAAATAGCAAAGTTTGGAATAAAACTTGTATCCCTCTATAGTGATCTATGTGTTATAACAGATCAGAAACTGATTTAAACTCCCTGGAAGTTGAAAGTTGGAGGTTAGGGAGCAGGCTAACATGCAACTGCATGGAAAACCAAATTCCCTTCTCTGCCTTGGCAGTGACTTCTACTAATGCTTGCATTGTTGCCTTTTCATTATCATAAGATGGAATTACCCACCCTGGTGCAGGTATGGTAATCCATTCCCACTAAGGTAACCTGCTGTGGCCCCATTCCTCCATGAATAGGTATACTTATTTTCTCCATATCAGGTCCTACAGATGTATGCTCCATAAGAGGCATCTAAGTTTGTGGCTTGCATTCTGAAATGTATATAAAGTCAAGGGGAACCTGTGTACTAAAGCCACTAATGAACAGCTTAATGAGAACTAAACTAGAGTGTGGCAACTCAATATAGTCACGTTTTAAAGATAAACATCTTACAAAAAGGGGATTTATCAAGAAAACGTGTGGCTTAAGAAACTTGTATGAATATAGTTTGAAATCTTTAAGTACATATTCATTATAATATGAAATGGTCAGAGATGATTTTTATGTTTTTTACCTCCGTGGAGCAGCTGACATTAGAGCCTGTCTTCAATCTCAGATGCCAGAAGTCATGTCTGACCCCCCCCCAGACCTAATCCAAAACTGTACTGTTCTTTGACAGAAGACTGAGGTTTTCCAGTGCAGCATCATGCTTGCAGCCAAAAGGCTTTTTATTTAAGTGCCCTACCTATTTATCCCCCAGTCCCTGACATGGAATGGTATAAAGCCATCATAGCTGAGAACATCTGTTGGAGTATGACCCCAGTATTTGAAAACATGGTAGTTATGTCTGGTATGTTATGACCCCCCCCCCCCAGGAAAGGTAAGAAGGTAAAGTACAGTAGGCTTTCATATTCCCCTAGTTAGCTCTTCAAGTGACATGCTCAACAGTTCACTCCATGTTACCTGGGTTACAGTCAGGACTCCTCTCTGTGCCAGTGAACTGACCCAATTCAGAGATGTTTTATTCCATATGGAAAAGTCTTCTTTTTCACAGTCTAGATCTAATGCAAAATAACTTCAAAAAACAACTAACCAACTATCCAGATAAAATAAAATAAAATTGATTCAGTGGTAGGTAGATAAAATGCAAAATGTTTATACAAACAGCTGAACTTCCCTGTGAATTAAAAAAAATCAGATCATCATATGGGGCAGGAAAGGTGGCACAGTGGTGCAGCAGTTTGCATTGTCACTACAAAGCAAGAGGTTCTCCAGTTGGTTTCTTGGCTGGGGTGCCTTTTGGGTGGAGTCTGCATGTCCTTCCTCTGTTTGCGTGGGATTCCTCTGGGTGTTCTGGTTTCCTCCCACATTCCCAAGAAATGTTGCAGATGGATTGGACATTTTAGATTGGCCCTTGATGTGTGTGTGTGCCTTCTCAGGAAAATTGGGTGCCGGGCTGGCAACTCGGCACTGTAAAACTCTACTGGCACTCATTCCGTGGACCAGTGATCCACTGTGGTGACCCCTAATAGCAGCAGCCAAAAGAAGAAGAAGAAGAAGAAGAAGATATGGGGGCAGGAAACATAATCTTGTAGGGGAATATACAAGCATGTGAATTTAAGCCCATCATCAAAATGAATGAAAATAAGTGAATGAGTGATGGAATGAATGGGGAGATGGGGTACATAATTAGAGGGGAATTTACAGTTATAAGGACAAATACTCTAATTTTAATAAGTAGAAAAAATAAAGAATGTGTGTTATATTGCATGCCTGTAGGTATTTATATTGTATTGGTCATATTCAGAAGCATCTTTGTATTACAATTAATTTAATTTCCCATTATACTTCGCATACTAAAATGAAAATTATACTATGTTGTTTGATTTTTTAGTTTCCCTGTTTACTTAATTTTCTGGCTGCTGTTATAGAGAAATACTATTTCTTCTCAGGTATTGCAATGATGTACATATGATTACAAACCATTATGGGTAATCTGAAACAGCTTACCACTTTAGAGGAGCAGCTTCATACTTACATTCTGGTTTCACTACTATGTTTTCACTACTATATAATCATGTGTTAATTTTCAGTGTGAGGTATTCTGCCTGCAAGAACTAGTTGAGCTTTGAACTATAAATGCCTACAGTTACGTGAGTCTGAAAAAGTCAAGCTGGTACATAATCTCAAAGGGAATATCTCTAATTATTTTAGCATACAGGTAGCATCTGACATGAGTATAGAAGAAGTGCAAGAAAAGGATGGTATTGCTCACTTTTGAAATGAACTAAAAAGTAAATAAACAAATAAATAAATAATAATAGTAATAATAATAATAATAAGCACATTCAGTAATGAGTTGTATAAACTGAAATCTTCAAAGCAGGTTCAGTAGCAAATTGAAAGAGACTTTGGATTATCTGGCATCCCCCAGATTTCCAAGGTGGCTTTAAAAATCCATGTGATGAAGGGAGATGCTGCCAGCACAGCTATCTGCAATTTAATAAATAATTATATGTCATTTGTGAATATCAACATGATTTATATAAGATACTTGTGTTACAACTGTATTAGAACTGTATGTCATGTGTATATCAAACTGGTTTGTACAGACATGTGTGTTGAAAAGGTATTTTATAAAGTGTTTGAAATGCATCCAAAGTGTATCCTGCTGGAAGAGAACAGAAATGTATCTGCACTATTATAATTGTCTAATGTATATATTTTATCAGTGGAAACTGGAATACAGGAGGTTAACTTCAGTCCAGCAAATTTTATGAAAATAGCTGAAATTAAATTACATTATAGGCTACGCAATAAAAGATGGTATCTTTCAGTTTTCATTGCAAATAGAGACACCATGTCTGTGCTGACAAGCTTTCTGTATTGTCTTCAGAGTGAACTAATTACTATCGCTGAAAGCATGAAGGAGTGCAACTGGTTTATGATCTGAGGTCTGTGCATTTTCACAGGTAGATGCTAAATACTGCCAGCTTCCAGAAGTGGAGGTTTCACCTGGGAACTAGAGTTAGATGAGAAGAAATGATGTCATTCTGCAAGCTATCTCGGCAGTAATATTTGTGATATTAATTTGAGAAGTCTTTTAGTGAGACAGAACATTCTGTATTCTCTCTTGGACAACAACTAGAAAATCCATTCACCACATCTGCCTTGCTCTATTAGTAAGTTCTTAGATTATAGTAATTCTCTTAGATTCAGTCAGGAATATAGTGAAGCATAGTTTAAATATTTTTATTTGTTTATTTGAGACTATCCTGCAATGTTGTTTTAAAATATTTCCTGTGGTTTTGAACTCTGTCACTGTGAATATATATTTAGAATTTTGTTCTTTTATTATTTATTATTAAATATATTTAAACCTTTCATTGTGGTTGATCTGTGTAGAGATATTTAAATTTTGAGAGTACTTGCATATTTATTTGGTGACACTGTATGGGCCATTCCTAATAGCATTGTTCTTGGTCAAACTACCATTTGTATTAATTTGTATTGTATCTGTATTAATATTACACAGTACATTTGGATACCTTTTGTTAAGGGCCTTAAAGCAGCTGATAAGGAGCTCTGGTGGCAGTGAAAACTACCTTATAGTCTGGGCAAAAGGGGGCATAGCTAGTAAACCTGTGCCAGCCTTTCCCAGGTGTGTGTGTTGTGTGTGCGGGTGTGTGTGTTTGTGTGTGTGTGTGTGTGTGTGTGTGTGTGTGTGTGTGTGTGTGTGTGTGTGTGTGTGTGTGTCTGTGTGAACTACTTGGGCAGGGACAGGAAACACTGGTTGGACAGAAAGAATGTTGGAGGATTTGGCTTGAAACCTTGGCTAAGAACTCAACTCTATAGCTGTGCCCATGGGGAGTCTTATTCGGATTTGGAGAAAGAGTGAGAAACGAGCCCTGGACTGACTTTGGTCTCTGTGCACTCTTAAGAGAAATTGCACTTGATGCAGAGAGCTGCATCTGGAAATACTGTGTGTGTACCCATCAAGATCCCATTTAATGTCCCTTCACTGTTGCCAGTGGTGAGGATTGAGGCTCCTTGATTACTGGTTGGCAGTGGTGGGTCATCACAAAACATATTAGTTAAATGCAGAAAAATGTATAGGAATGGATAGATAAAAGCTAAGTGGTTTTAAGATTTCAGTTCTATACTGACCCCCAGTACTGAATAGAGTATGAAGAGAAATAGAAGAACGTAAAACATCTCATTGAGATGTTGGTGATGTTGACCACTGAAAAAGACAGTGTCCTCAAATCCCCAAAGAGCAATAAACTTATATCTAATATCTCTGCTGACATAGATCTCTGAGAGGAGGTTACAGCCTGTGGGCTATAATCAGTGACTCTTGGCTTCATTCTTCTAGTGCAGGTGCAGTTTGTCACTACAGAGCAAAGGCACATCATCTGAGGAAGATCATGAATACCACATCTGGATGGGTGAAGTTTGTCACTATAGAGCCAAGGCACATCATCTGGGGAAGATCATGCATACCACATCTGGATGGGTGACGTTTTTCACTATAGCGCCAAGGCACATCATCTGAGGAAGATCATGAATACCACATCTGAATGGGTGAAGTTTGTCACTATAGAGCCAAGGCACATCATCTGGGGAAGATCATGCATACCACATCTGGATGGGTGAAGTTTATTACTATACAGCCAAGGCACATCATCTGAGGAAGATCATGAATACCACATCTGGATGGGTGAATTTGTCACTATAGAGCCAAGGCACATCATCTGCGGAAGATCATGAATACCACATCTAGATGGGTGAAGTTTGTCACTATACAGCCAAGGCACATCATCTGAGGAAGATCATGAATATCACATCTGGATGAGTGAAGTTTGTCACTATAGAGCCAAGGCACATCATCTGGGGAAGATCATGAATACCACATCTGTATGGGTGAAGTTTGTCACTATAGGGCCAAGGCACTTCATCTGGGGAAGATCATGAATACCACATCTGGATGCATGAATAAATTTCCATGCACTCTTATCCTACCTAGCATTGAAAGCTTTTGACACAGTCATATGGGAACTTTATAGCAACTCAGCAAAGCTTTGCATTATGTTAATAGGAATGTGAAGACCACACACACAGGAGTGCCTCCTCTGTATACATAAATAGGGATTGATGATGCAAGGGGCTTAGGCAAGGTTCTTCATCTGTTTTGTTAAATTATAGCTTTCAAAACCTTAGTTCTAGGTGTGATCACAAAATACATCTGCCTCTTTTCAGGGAATTCAGAAGTAATGCTTGGGTTAGTGACTCAGTTTGAATCATCTGATGATACAACAGGTAGACAGAAATCAGGGTGAGACTTCATTGCTGACAAATGCATTGTATTTGTAAACTGTTCTAAAAGTCTACCATTACAGTTTGTTAGCCTGATGATTTTGCTTTTCATCCAGGCCTGTAGACTAGCATTTTAAAGTCAGATTTGTGCACTATTAACTAGGCATCTGTTAGGCAAGTAAGTGATATCATGAGTTTCCCTAATCCTTATAATGATCTGTGAATTTACATTAAGATGCACCTCAAAGAAATGAGTTTAACATGACAAATCTAATACATCTGCATAGAAATGAAATACAGAAATGATAGCAACTAGGGACTGTATTTCTACCAAATGTGTAAGCTGGTGTTATAAATGCCATGTTATAGTTACTTGCCTACATAAAGTTGTCTTTGCTGAGTGGTTTGGTAAGACTGAGGAACCTATATGCAAACTTGTATGCAATGATAGACAAGCTTATATGAAGAGGGAAAACATGCATAATGACAAGCTTCATGGAACAGAGATGGAGAAGGATCAGTTTGGATGCCTTGTGATTTATGGCTTTGCCAGCAACTTTTTTTTCAGTACATAATGTATGTACAGAACACTTATCTTTTATAATAATACATATTTGTTTACCAAGTAAGCAGGTCCACTGGACAAACCCAAGAGCAATGTTTGTTTATGTGACTTTTTCAGGGTTACACAGTAAGCACATGATGGCTGATGGCATCAAACCATGTACCACAGAAACTACACCTCACAGCCTTTTGTTGGGACTATCTTGGGATTTGCATATTAGCACCAATTAGTGGTTGAATTCAATCAAAGAAAAAGGGTCACTCAGCAATTGTGACTAAGGCTCCATTGTACACACCTAGGAATTTATGCATGAAATATTTGAATATTTCCATTCTACTCATCTAGGGCATTCTGCATGGAATGCTTGTAGAGTATCCCCTCTACATTTTGGATTAAAAGGTATGTAATAAATGAAAAGAAAATTACATTTTTTTATTGTTAGGATATCATAGGACTTACCACAAGACTATGAAAGACTTCTGAAGCCTTAGGTCTTTTCAAATGAAACTAATCATTATATTGAGCAAGAGCTGTGCATGTGTGGCATTGATCCAGAAGTTTCAAATGCACAAGTCTGTAAAACAGCTATAGTTAGAATCATAGGATCACAGGAGATTACTAGGCTATCGACCCAGAGGTCATTTTAAGCCTAGCAGTTTCAACCCAATGTAATACCTTAGGAGTGCTAGTCAGTACCCAAGATTGCATTTAATGATGACTGCTCATGTCCAGGAGGGTTATGGGGACTATCCCCAGTAAGAATTAACGGTGCCTGATCCACTCTTCCAGGTTTCTCTTGAACAGTGTCATAGAGGTGGTCTGTTTCACATGAATTGGTAGCCTGTTCCAAAGATGTTGCAGCTGCTGGGAGATAAATTTGTCCCTCTGACATGTACTATTTAAGTCACAGGCCATATTTAAGTCCCTGAAATGGGTAGCCCTAGACCCATTTGATTTACAGATATGCAACAAGTTCATTAGGTTTGGGTCTTGGATTGCTCTGTAGGCCAGGCATAAGTCTCCCCTAAGAAGTCTACACAACACAGAGTATAGTAACTGGGACTTTAGTCGGTCTGTGTAAGGCACATGTTGGAACCCCTTAATCTTCTTTGTTAGAAACCTCTGAGGTCTCTATAATTGCTGCAGTTGTTTAGTATGCTACATGCTGAATGGGGTGTTATAATCAATTATGGGCCAGATAAGTGCCAATATAGGGGGTTATAACTTGTTTTGCTCTCAAGGTGATGTCTTTGCTAATCAAGTATTCTACATGGAAAGCTGTCCTTACTACAGTAGACACGTGGTGGTTGAAGTTAAGGTCGCAGTATGCCTTTGATCCCAGGTCCCTTACCACTCCATGGGTACTTAGGGTATTTCTGTTGATTTGATAGAGTGAATGGACATTGTTTATGCCTAAGGGAATGATGATGCATTTCTTTGCATTCAGTTCGAGACCATGACTAATGCACCAGTCGCTGGTCTATGTGAGACCCCCCTGGAGTATGTTGACATCATTTGGGGATTCAATGATTGCACATAGTTTGCAGTCGTCTGCAAACTTGGTCAGTCCTTGGTCAGCCCCATCCCCTTAGTTTTGACCTGAACCTCTGAGAAGTATATACCACACAGTAGGAGAAGACCTTCTAGGGATGTTGCTGCCATTGGAAAATGAAATTCCAGTTTCACTACCATGACAACCCACATAACAAAGAGGAGGGAAAATGGAATAGAATAAGTAGCAGATTGTTTTTGTCTGTGCATGAAAAGGAACAGAATCTTCACCTACTGACAGGCAGGGCACTTTAAACAACTTCCTACATCTTGTTTCAAACAATTTAAAGCTATGTATGAAAGGCAAATCTCTGTTGGATGTCTGTACCACTGGGTCTATACCTGGTGGTACACTGTTGTGTATTTGGGGTAATGGAGCAGACCACATGTATAGCTGTGAAAGCTATCACAAAGTTTAGGATCTCTTGAGGTGACATGACTGAAAGTGCTCATTAGTGATGCAGGGTTGGATGGCCTGGTCTTTTAGGGTCTACTTCACTTCAGTGAAAACCCTTTTACTCGAACACCTCTTTGTTGAACGCTTATTGACACAGCACAATCATGGGGATAAGTAGAAGTTCCTTACCCTCATTATTCTGCACTTTCAATGAAATAGCTGCATAGTCCTTGACAAAAGACAGGTGTCAATTGAAAAAGAAAACGTTTCCCATTTCTCTAAGCTATGGTGTGATTATTTATCATGAATCTCACAAGGATTTGTATGCTTGTTAAAAGAGTCATGCTTCAGGAATGGACAATGCCTACCTGCAATGTTAAATCAGTGATAAATGTGTAATATCCAGAGACCATAAGGTTATATTGTCTGACTTTATTATCATGTCCAGAACTAGACCAATCTGTGATACTGGTTGGTGAGTGTAAACTGTTCTACTGGGTTGAGATGAGCCTTCTGAAGATGGGTGAATCTAATAGCCTAAGTGAAAACATAGTGGGTTCCAAACATTATAAATACATGAATGACGTGGAGAAGGATTTGAAAATATTGCAAGGAAAAGCTGAAACTCAAATCTCTCATAGGACAACATAAATATTATATTTTGTTATCCTTTGATGATATTTTTACTTTAATTGTAGATGTTCATAGAGTTGTGTTTCACATCTGCGAATCACTTCAAATAGAAGGGGGTTTGATATAAAACTAAAATATTTAGTGTCTTTCTGATCAGAAATAACTATTAGATGATATATTAGTAACTAACAATTTGCTGTCATACTATTTTTTAAGAAGAAAGTATTTGTGATTATAACATATTATTAGAAATTTTATGTGGCAAACTAGGAGTGCATGATTTTATTATATGATATTTTTATGCAGGAGAAATAAAAGTTACATTTGCAAATGTAGGAATGCAGAGACAAAACCCAATTATGTGCTGCAAGAGTTAGTCTTTGTGATGTGATTAAATCTACTGTGAGTGCATGAACTTTTTTAACTCTGATGGCCCTCTGCCATATTTAACACAGCTGGAGACCCCTTCTTCACTACCCCTGCTAGAAGATTCTGATTCAATTAATCTTGATGGGAGCTTACTGACTCATTAAACCTCCTTTTATTTCTCATAGTACCATGACTTCTTTGGGAACTCATGACTTTATTAATTTG
Organism: Protopterus annectens; assembly: GCF_019279795.1. Classification (NCBI taxonomy): domain Eukaryota; kingdom Metazoa; phylum Chordata; order Ceratodontiformes; family Protopteridae; genus Protopterus; species Protopterus annectens. Next base: position 932,971,954 of record NC_056735.1, on the reverse strand, counting down.
GATATGGCTACCTGATTTTCCTAGTAATAACAGGATATATATTTTTGGTTATTAAACCTGACATAGTGTTTCTGGACTTGTTAATTACTTTGTACCAGAATAATTCTGTTATTCTTTCTGTCTCCAGAATCACATTAGCTTTCCTATAGGTTTAATAGGGTTAAAGTATAATTGGACAGTACAGATGTCACAAATTAGGAAACAGCACTATGTACAGAAGGCATTCCATATGTTTTTGTACACAGCAACACGCTGACGCCAGTGAAAAAAAACAGCGTACTACAGAATTCAAATAACCCCATATCAACAGTGTACTTTAGTCACATCTTATAGGTTATAGGAGCTGCATTACTAATGATGATTACATAATGTTCAAATCTAACAACTAAGGTGCCTTAAAACTACACCAAGCCATTTTAATGATACATCCACATCTTTAAGCCTAACAACTAAAGAGCCTTAAAACTACACCCGTCCATACTTGTGACTTCAGTTCCAGTCCATAAAACATTACAGCAGTAGAAATACAACTAGAAAGGCACGCTGTATCAGTAACAGCAAGATATGAAAAAAGAGAGACTGAAAGTGAAACTGAAATTGATCCAGTGGGATCAGTGTTCTACCTCCATTAACAAATTGTATAAATAAATAAAATAAAATTAAAAAAAAAAAAACAAGACAAGGGAAGCATCTGTGACACTAATGGAGAGAGAAGCAATAAAAGGAGCAACTGAAGAAGCGTCAGGGGTAAAACACGGACAGTTGCTAACTACCATCTGTAGAAGCAAAACTGCATCATTGCAAATACAAGCAAAGAAAGCAAAGACAGTAGTTAATGCAGTTTCAGCAGATAAAGGCATACAGCAACTGCACAGCCTGCAAATAACAACAGCATTGGCAGTAGAACATGCTGGAATAACTACATGACTCATATGAATGGAAGAGTATTAAACAATGTCTCAAGGAGAATTAACAGAGTCTGAAACAGAACATCACTTCCAGCATCTGCAAGAGGAGCAAGAAAGCTAGCAGCTTCACTTTGAGAAAGGAACAGAATTTGTAGCATTTTCAGTGCTGGCATAGCCGGCCTTAGGCATAGGCCAACTAGGCGACCACCTAGGGTATTGCTCTAGCAGGGGCACATTTCCAGTATTTATTTGGTATAGGTAGACCAGGATGGGGGCACAGGGTGGTGTGGGGGGGGGGGGTGCCATGGAGCCCTTTTGCCTAGAGCATCAGTTGACCTAAGACCGCTCCTGAGTGCTGGTACATGGTAAAACAGCAATAGCATTTACAGTAACTGCTGAGCTGGAGGTAGCAATATTACTCATAGCTCTAACATATGGGTCAAAACAACAGACCCAAATTCACAAGCTCATAACAAAAAAACAGCACCGGTGCATTAGCAGACTAAAATACAGATGCATTGCTGACAGCATCAGCAGAACCTGTTGGGCAGAAGAGAAGAAACCATCCCTTTACCTCCAGTTTGTCGCACAACAGAATTAGCATCTGCAGTATCATAAAAGGGATCAGTACTCAAACTCATCATTACATGATCAACAAAAGTTGCAGCTTATTTTACCAGAAAGAGTTAAAAAAGCATGCTAATGTTTGTTAATATTATTATCAAATAATAAAGAAACAAAAAAAAAAACTCATAAATCTACTTTTTTATGCTAAGACTTCTTGGTGGACACAAGACTAAAATATTTTGAAAGAAAAAAAATAAAATAAAAAACAGCAATAACAAAAACAAAAAACAATTATGTCACAATCTTCAAATGGCTAAGAAGAATAATTTAATAATTTAAAATTGACAAAATTACTCTTTTTTCCAATTCAAATTCTTATGTCCATTAAGATGACTTTGTTGATATAGATGGCTTTCTGGAGCATATGTCACTTCTAACCACATCTCTCCCTTCCCAGTTAAATTTTCTGAAATATTTTGATTGTTTGTTGTTACTTTAATGTCATTCTCTCCACATTGGTTGTTACTACTTTTGTTAGACCTGATGGAATTTTTCTTTGTTATTTGTTAGAAATATTAACAAAATTTAAGAAATGTGGTTTAGTTAGAAAAAAAGTATTTATAGTCCACCTTTGTTTCCTTTCCTTAATTCTTAAGAGAAATGAGTAAAATGAATATTAGAGTGATATTTAAGCAATAACCGATGACGTTGGTGTGGTATATTAAAATTTACCCATGGCTGGTTTAATAATGAGGGCAAAGACCAAGTGATTAAGTACCATGAGTAAATCTTAATATACCACAGCACGGAGTCAGTTATTGCTATTATACAATGACATTACTTAAGGAAAAAAATACTTACTTTTCTTAAATAATGTCTTTGCATAACAGCGCTGTGCTGTCCTTCCACAGCTGGTTGCCTTTTTATGATGTACTGTGCATGTGTATGGGACTTGCGTTCCCACATATACCCAGTACATCAGTGCTTTGGAAAGAAAGCAATGGAGAAAAGAAGGTCTCCGTTGCTCTGTTTTTCTTTTCTTTTTTTTAAATAAAAAAAAAAAAAATTTCGGACAGTTTAGGGGTAGGAGAGAGACAGAATGGAAGAAATACAAGGAAAATCATGCATGTGTCTTTAATTTTGAATAATGTACCTGCTTTTCCTAGTATTTTCTCCATCCTGTCTCTCTGCTATGTCCAGAGTCCGGATTTCAGTTTTTATTTCTTTAATTTTTGTAAAAAAAAAAAAAAAAGGTTAAATGTTAATGTATACCAATGGAAAAAGGTCCGGATGACCGGATGTTTTTCCATTGTTATATGGTTGGATTTACAACAGGCACACTGATTGAGCTAACCAATCAGCATGCTCATTTTGGAATATTAATGGCCAGTCGTATAATAAACAATAAACCACCCAAGTGTATGTGTAATTTAAATATGTCTGAAGTCATTGCTATGGAGTCTTTAAGTTCTGTTTTATTTAGTATAAAAACAGAAATGAAGAATAAACCTCACCGAGAAACTGAATAAGGTTAGCGCTTTCGTTTACTATTTCAGCAAACTTCTTCAGACAATTAACAAATGAATAAAGTATTCATTAAATACATAATCAAAACGATGACATCATGGAACAAATGCAAAAGACAAGCCCACATTTAAAAGGGCTCACACTAAATATTATAAACATTAAAAATAGTAATAATAAACACTGTTAAAGTATTACAAACATAATTAAGTACATCTAAATATTATGTATATTTAAAAATAAAAATATAAATATATAAATATATAAATATAAATATACATAATACACAATTCATCTCAACAAGGCCCTCAGTTTTAAAATACTCTTGAATGAAATAGCTTCATTTAAACCTGGCTTTGAAGCTGCATTCAACTTAATTTGCCATATTAATTCCTTCTCATCTAATTTTAGGTCACTTGAACCACCCCTTTCATTTTCAATGATTTTATCCAACACTACAAAATTAAATTCATGTGAGGGGTTAGAGTTAATATGTCTCGCAAGGGCATTATTCAAATTTGATTTATTTATTGCATAAATATGCTCATAAATTCTGTTTTTTAAATGCCTTTCAGTATGACCTACATAAAATGCTGGACAGCAGGTACATATTCCTAAATAAACAACACCCATAGTGTTGCAATTAAATTTACCCTTAATGGAAAAAGACATATTTCCTACACTAACCTGCTTAGTTACTTTTATGTATTTGCACCACCTACATGTTCCACATTTAAACATACCACAATGGGGGCCATATATTTTAGGTGGTCCACTCTCCAATAACATTTTCAAATTCCTACCTCTCCTAAATACAAACTGAGGAAAGTCACTTACATTGTTCTTTATAGAACTATCCTCAGCCAAAAAGTACCAATTTTTATTCACAATAGATCTTAACAAGTAAGCATCCCTAGAAAAAGTGGTGATAAAACTAATTTTGAAATTATCATTATTACAAGGGTTATGAATTTGTTCAATACAACTAGGCTCACAGATGTCGACACTAGAGGTATGGCAATCATTCTCATCCATTAAACTTACATTAATATTTTCTTTAAAAGTTAATAAAGGTTGAAAAATACCTAATGAACGTTTGTTCTGAACTTCCTTAATTAGAGCATCAATTAAAGACTCAGGATAACCTCTCTTGAGAAACATTTCCTTTAAACAAACTAATGCTTTCCCTAATGATAGTGTTGTAACAGAAGAGAAGGATAGGAATACACTTGTAGTGTTATGGAATAGCACACATGATTTCAAAGTTTTTAATTTTTCTACATATACACCTGATCCAATATTGATTGACATTCTCTCCAAAGGCTTCACCTTTGTTCCATCATCTAGAGGTGATTTGGCTACAAGTATTATAGATTTAAAATCGTTTACTAGGAAATTGAATCTAAATGTCCTTTTAGGGCAAACTACCAGCCTAATTACAGATTTTAGGGTGTCTAGTGTCTTTAATCCCGGCTTGCATCCATCTATTTTACTTTTTGAGAGAATTTGTGAAAATGATTTTAGAGCTTTGTTTCATAATAGACAATTGCACAGTACAGACAAGTTTAATTTGACACAAATTGAAAGGGATCTTTTGAAAGATTTAAAATTTGCAGACATACGTATTTCTAAACCGGACAAAGGGGGCGGTTTAGTTTTTATGGATAATAGTGAATATATCCAACGTATGAGCCTACTATTGGATGGGGAAGCTTACATTAAGTCCTCTTTGAATGAAGTAAATGGGGCTTATAAATGTATTAGGGGGTTTATTCATGATCTATTCTTAGATGGTAGGATTGATATTGATTTATTTAATTATTTTGATATTCCTTACCCCCTTACTCCTGTCTTATTTGGACTACCAAAAATTCACAAGAACATAGATAACCCCCCATTTCGCCCCATTATTGATGGTAGGCAATGCATTACCTATGCCTGCGCTAAATTTGTGGATACTAAATTAAAGGAAGTGTTGAAAAGCGAAAAACAAATATGTAAGGATTCATGGACCTTCTAAAGTGCAATTAATGATATCCCTTTTGCTGATGATGTCAATTTCCTTACTATTGATGTATGTGACCTTTACACTGTGATTCCTCAGGACATAGGTTGTGAATGGGTCAGAGATTTTTTACTTGAACATCATATGGATGGGTCCCTTATTGATCTTATAGTTTACTTACTAGATACTGAGTAATAATTATTTTTTATTCAATAAACAATTTTATCTCCAAAGAATGGGTGTTGCCATGGGGTCCCCGTGTGGAGCCACTTTTGCCAATGTAGTTATGGCCCATTGGGAAAAGCAATTCCTGTTTAAAGACAACTTATTTATGGAAAGGGCCACATGGTACACCTGTTATTTGGATGATATATTCATCCTTTGGAGAGGTGATATCGACTCAGTTAGAAGATTTATTGATCACATCACCGGATTCACTGATTTTTTACAGTTTACATGGGAGTTTCAGCCCTATAGTATTTCATATTTGGACATTGAATTAACTAAGTCCTATTGTGATAAACAATATACTTCTAAGATATTTAGAAAGGCCACATACTCTAATTCTTTCTTACATTTTTTTAGTTGCCACCCCTTCTCTCAAAAGAGAGGTGTGGTTAAAGGTCAACTAGTTTGGGCAGCAAGAATGATTACTTTAGAGGATGATTTTGTGAAGGAATGTGTTTGTTTAAAGGAAATGTTTCTCAAGAGAGATAGGAATTTGAAAATGTTATTGGAGAGTGGACCACCTAAAATATATGGCCCCCATTGTGGCATGTTTAAATGTGGGACATGTAGGTGGTGCAAATACATAAAAGTAACTAAGCAGGTTAGTGTAGGAAATATGTCTTTTTCCATTAAGGGTAAATTTAATTGCAACACTATGGGTATTGTTTATTTAGGAATATGTACCTGCTGTCCAGCATTTTATGTAGGTCGTACTGAAAGGCATTTAAAAAACAGAATTTATGAGCATATTTATGCAATAAATAAATCAAATTTGAATAATGCCCTTGCGAGACATATTAACTCTAACCCCTCACATGAATTTAATTTTGTAGTGTTGGATAAAATCATTGAAAATGAAAGGGGAGGTTCAAGTGACCTAAAATTAGATGAGAAGGAATCAATATGGCAAATTAAGTTGAATGCAGCTTCAAAGCCAGGTTTAAATGAAGCTATTTCATTCAAGAGTATTTTAAAACTGAGGGCCTTGTTGAGATGAATTGTGTATTATGTATATTTATATTTATATATTTATATATTTATATTTTTATTTTTAAATATACATAATATTTAGATGTACTTAATTATGTTTGTAATACTTTAACAGTGTTTATTATTACTATTTTTAATGTTTATAATATTTAGTTTGAGCCCTTTTAAATGTGGGCTTGTCTTTTGCATTTGTTCCATGATGTCATCGTTTTGATTATGTATTTAATGAATACTTTATTCATTTGTTAATTGTCTGAAGAAGTTTGCTGAAATAGTAAACGAAAGCGCTAACCTTATTCAGTTTCTCAGTGTGGTTTATTCTTCATTTCTGTTTTTATACTGTATTATTTAGTGTTTGATAGGAATTTAAGAATAATGAAAACTGATAAGGGTGGCAGTGGTATTAAACAATGCCATGTACAAAAATGGTAGAAATATTACATGATACTGATTTTTTTGAAATTATATCAAAATGTTTATAATAAGACAATGAGATTCATTGACAACTATTTGTATGACTTAACCGGACATATAACTTGAATGGCCTTGTGCCTTCCTACATTTTATTAGCATATATCCACTGTGTGTAAAAACAATATACCTAAAAGTCATAACTTAACTTTAGAAAAGGAAAAGAGAGTAGAAGGGAGTATGTTATTGAGTAGCAGATTAATAAAAAGAGCATATCCAGAATAAGGTTTGGATAGGGATTTAGGAAAATTGGATATTATAAATTACAGTAAAGGGGACAGTAAAATTAATTGCAATAATTTTCGATCTGCCACAACATTAGTGGTACATGTAATAAATATTAGAAACTGGAGTATACTGACAGCTAATCAGGATATAGTAAGAAAGGTGGGTAAAAAACCCTAGTTCATTAAGATGTGACTTGTGATTTTAAAATAAAAAATTGAAATGCATGGAATCATAGGTGAGAATGATGATATAAGAAATAATCAAAAAATAACACAATGCAGATGTCTTCCACAGACTTACTTCTTAACAAGTATTTTCAACACTTTCATTCACTTTTTGCAAAGACGTTATCAAAGCAGTTCATGCTTCTTTCATTCAACCTTATATACCTAACAAATCATGCGATTACAAGTCACCAAATGATGTGGATACTCTACAAAAGGGCCTTACAGAAACAGATGCTTGGTGCCAGAGCCATGGGCTCAAGCTCAGTGCCAAGAAATGTATAGTTATCCCCTTTGGGAAAAAACATGTATCCGTAAATTACCATATAGGTGGCAGTACACTAATCAGCGAAAGTGTGATAAGAGACTTAGGGACACAGGTGGACTGTGGTCTCACCTTCGATAACCACATCACCACAACAGTCAGGAAATCCTTCTATGTGGCACACCTCATCACTAAGGGCTTTTTATCCAGAAAAAAGGAGGTCATTGTCCCACTGTACTCATCCCTCATCAGACTCATTATAGAATACAATGTCCCATTTGGTATGTACCTCTCAAGACATCTGCAAAAACTGGAAAGGCCGCAGAAATACCTCACTAAAAGAATCACAGGCCTAAAGCAGATGTCCTACGCTGACCGCCTTAAAAAACTCCAGCTATACTCTGTCGCATATCGTCTACTCAGAGGCGATCTCTGCTTAACATACAAGGCCATGTCAAACCCAGAGCTGTTGGACATGCTATACTTAAAGAAATCCCAATCCCTCAGAGTCACACGCTCCAGGGATCTAAACCTTGTCATCACAATAAACAAAACATGCTGGAGGGATAGGTTCCTGACCCAGAGACTCCCCAGACTCTGGAATAGATTGCCCATACATGTCAAGCAGAGTGCCTCTTTGGCCCTCTTCAAAAGGAACCTTGACAATTGGATGGGAGAAAGGAAATTCACCCCAGGGATCACGTCAGTCGCCCTGCTAGACAGGGGTCCAGGGAAGTAAATAGTGTGGGAAGGAATAGCCAGGGAATTGTTATGGCCAGGCTTGTATAGGCCCTAGGGCTGATAGCCTAGTACCAACCTATGAACCTATGAACCTATGTGATACAACAACCATTTGATAATAAATAAACCTAAAAAATAAAACATGTGTTTATATAGCACCCACCTGCTAACCTCCTCATTACACAAAAATGTAAACTAAATGCACAAAGACTTATGTTTTAACAGACGATATAAAGAACCATGTTTGTTCATTACTTGGGTGCTTAAAGACATTAAGACAAAGCTGCCATCTAATTTCACTACATTCTACTTTGCTCTTCCAAAACCTCCCCATTAATTATTCTTGACTTTTTTCAACACAAAGAAAATAAACTTCTTAAAATTTGAACAAGTTATAGAGTGTTTATATAAAGTACTGTTTTTATCTTTGAGCTGAATGTCATATACATGTTCTTAAATATGGGCCTTCAGCTGTTCTTGGTTTTTCTCCATAGGTGCTGAATAAAGGAATGTTTACTAATACTTTTGAGGTGCAATCACAAATGCCACCATAAGGTAAGTTCTTTGGAAAATGTGTTATAGTAGTGTATGTGGACTTCTAAATAAATTTGTATTGGCTCATGGGTTCATATGTTCATAGGTGTTTACTAGGCTAATGACCACAAAGGCTTTTTAAGCCTAGGCATGCATAGCCAATCTCTGGCAAGCTCTGATATCTCTGATAACTGTAAGCAGGGCCTTGGGAGATGAAACATTTACAAGCTAGGGCCTGGGAGATGAATCATTTACAGATTGCCTGTGTCCATTAGAGACATAGGTGCTAAATCAGGAATGAATTTCCTATTCCTGAAATTGCTTGCACCATCCACATTTACACATCTTTGACTGTAAACTAGCATTGTAATATATGTTGTTAACCTAATATCATGGAAGTCACTTGTATAAGATGTCATAAATGATGTAGCACAGTGACTTAAGTTCATAACTCCCACAGTTGACAGTAAATTCTCAGTACATAAAACAACTCTAAACCTGGTATTTCTTGCTAATTTAACTTCTGAATTAGTCTCAACTAGTATATCAGGAGGATAGTCTGTTCATAAGAACATTTCCTTTTTGCTTATCAATGTCTACTTCAAATAATGAATCCACTGAAATAATTCTTGAAAGTCAAGCCATCTGCCCTTTCACCATTAATTTCTTCTGATGAGAGGGGAGGCTTAAATTGTAAATACACATTGGAGAAAATTTGTTTGTAGAATGGACTGGACTGGAAAGTGTTGTTTCTCTTATCCTTAATAAAAGTTACATACAAAAATTAATTTTGGTTAAAAACTTTTCATAGCTGAACTTTAAAAAAATCTGCAGTTGTGTTAGGAAATTGAAAACGTATTTGAACTTATTCTCATCTCCACACCAAATTAAGAAAATATAATTCTGATAGCATAAACATTAATTCTCTTTTTAACCAAAACTAGAAGTTAAAAACAAATATCTCTTAGTGCAACAAAACTAAATTAATATATAGGAGCTGACACTGCGCTCACATCAACCCTGACTATTTGTTAGGAATATTGTCCTTCAAAGTAAAGGAAGCTGTTGCTCAAAGTAGTTCCACAAAGAGGTCAACTAATTTAATTTCATTAGTATCTAAATATCTAAATTATGAGCTACATTCATTAATCACTGCCTTCTTAAATTTTGAGGCATTACTGGGTATAGGTCTTGGATGCCTTCAGATACTAATACCAAACTGTTGCAGTAAGGAGCAGTAGAACACTTCAGAAAATGCCAGGAATCTTGTAAAATATATGGAAAATTAAAAAAATTATGTTCAGAAACTGTTAGACTAAAAATCTTTTGTTTTTCTTTCGTTTAGAAAGACACGGATGCCTTATGTCTTGTTTGCAAAATTGTTCAAACATTTGTATTTCAGGATGTTTGAACAATAATATTACAATTTTTGAATGCAATCATTTACAGTAACAAGACCTTAAGAGTAATGAAGCCAGATAAAGGGTCAGGTATTGTTGTAATGGATCAGACTGAGCCTGCCTACAGAATGACACAATTGTTATGTTATAGTTCTTATGTCGTAGTTTCTAGTAATGAGATTAATGTTGTTTATGCTAAAATTCAAGTTATATTACACAATTTGTTAATGAAACATTGAATACATGTTAATCTGTACAATTTTCTATCAGATGAGTATCCCAACATTCTAGTTATTTTTGGATTACCCAAAGTTCATAAGAACAACAATAATAATCTATTGCCAAGACCTTTAGTTTCATCAGCTGGTTCATTTACTGAATGACTAGCCATTTTTGCTGATTAAACATAAAAAATAAACAGAGTTATAGACCTTGAAGTAGTTTTTTGTATAATTATATTTATGTGGTGCATACAGCTGTCTGCGATGTTTGTACATTATTAT
>NC_056735.1:932893866-932956366 GCF_019279795.1 Protopterus annectens | reverse complement strand
TGAATTTTCAGTATAGTGACATTTGTTTTTTTAATTTTGCATTGTAGTGTTCTTTCGAAATTCTCGTCTCGAAATACTGACATTTGGTATTTCAGTATTTTGAGATTTGAAAGTGGACTCATATATTTATATATATATATATATATATATATATATATATATATATATATATAGATATATATATTAGCTAGACAGAGGGACTGAGTTGGGAAAGATGTGCAGCAGGTAAGTGTGATAAAGGATAGTGAGGGAAATGTACTCACAAGCGAGGAGAGTGTGTTGAGCAGATGGAAAGAATACTTTGAGGGGCTGATGAATGAAGAGAATGAGAGAAAAGGTTGGATGATGTGGGGATAGTGAATCAGGAAGTGAAGCAGATTAGCAAGGAGGAAGTACGGACAGCTATGAAGAAGATGAAGAATGGAAAGGCTGTTGGTATAGATGACATACCAGTGGAAGCATAGAGGTGCTTAGGAGAAATGGCAGTGGTGTTTTTAACCAGATTGTTTAATGAAATCTTGGAAAGTCAGAGGATGCCTGAGGAGTGGAGAAAAAAGTGTTTTGGTACCTATTTTTAAGAATAAGGGTGATGTGCAGATATGTAGTAACTACAGCGGGATAAAACTGATCAGTTACAGCTTGAAGTTATGGGAAAGAGTGGTTGAAGCTAGGTTAAGAAGGGAGGTGATGATTAGTGATCAGCAGTATGGTTTCATAGCAGGAAGGAGCACTACAGATGCAATGTTTGCTCTGAGAGTGTTAATGGAGAAATATAGAGAAGGTCAGAAGGAGTTGCATTGCATCTTTGTGGACTTGGAGAAAGCATATGACAGGGTGCCTAGAGAGGAGTTGTGGTATTGTATGAGAAAGTCAGAAGTGGCAGAGAACTATGCAAGAGTGGTACAGGATATGTAGAAGGGTAGTGTGACAGTGGTGAAGTCTGCAGTGGGAGTGACAGATGCGTTTAAGGTGGAGGTGGGATTACATCAAGGATCAGCTCTGAGCCCTTTCTTATTTGCAATGGTGATGGACAGGTTGACAGACGAGATCAGACAGGAGGCCCCATGGACTATGATGTTTGCAGATGACATTGTGATCTGTAATGAGAGTAGGGACCAGGTTGAGGAGACCCTGGAGAGGTGGAGATATGCTCTAGAGAGGAGAGGAATGAAGGTCAGAAGGACTAAGACAGAATATGTGTGTGTGAATGAAAGGGAGGATAGAAGAATGGTGAGGATGCAGGGAGTAGAGTTGGTGAAGGCAGATGAGTTTAAGTACTTGGGATCAACAGTTCAGAGTAATGGTGAGTGTGGAAGAGAGGCGAAGAAGAGAGTACACGGAGGGTGGAATGGGTGGAGAAGAGTGTCAGGAGTGATTTGTGATAGACAAGTACCAGTAAGAGAGAAAGGGAAAGTCTACAAGAGGGTAGCGAGACCAGCTAAGTTGCATGGGTTGGAGACAGTGGCATTGACAAAAAGGCAGGAGTCAGAGCTGGAAGTAGCAGCATTAAAGATGTTAAGATTTGCACTGTGTGTGACAAGGATGGACAGGATTAGGAAGCAGTATATTAGAGGGTCAGCTCAGATTGGATGGTTTGAAGACAAAGTTATAGAGGCGAGATTGCATTAGTTTGGACATGTGCTGAGGAGAGATGCTGGGTATATTGGGAAAAGGATGCTAAGGATGGAGCTGCCAGGTAAGAGGAGAGGAGGAAGGCCTAAGATAAGGTTTATGGATGTGGTGAGAGAGGACATGCAGGTGGTTGGTGTGACAGAGCAATATGCTGAGGACAGGAAGAAATGGAAACAGATGATCCGCTGTGACGACCCCAAATGGGAACAGCCGAAAGAGAAGAAGAAGATTTATATGTATATATATTTATATATATATATATATATATATATATATATATATATATATATATATATATATATATATATATATATATATATATATATATATATATATATATATATATATATATATATATATATATATAGGGAGAGAGAGAGAGAGAGAGAGAGAGAGAGAGACATCTATAGATATAGATATATATGTGTGCATTATGATTTTGTTTCATGGTTTACTATCATAACTATGAAATGCATCTGGCTGAAATGCTCTAATACCAAACTATAAAACCAAAAATGGAGTGTACTGACATGCAAAATGTCGAATCCGCATATCAATATGCAAATTCAACTTCATTTGACATTGCTAAAATGCAGTCGTACAGTCCACCATACATAACTTGAAGATTTTTCAGGGGGAGTGGGGGGGTGAGGGGGGCTTACCTCCCCTACAAAAACTTCAAGTTAGGTATGTATATGTATATTCCAACTCCAAGATGGCACTACAATGGGGAAAAAGGTACATTTCCCAATCCCCACTGTACAGTGATCTCTAGGTCAATGGCCAAATTCATCTTTGCGAATGCACTGAGTATTCGCTAAAATGGAACTCACACAAGGGAAGGATCACAACATGAGTCGGCCAAATGTCATTCGACAACCTGCGGTCACAGAAACTTCCCTCGGCAATTTGATAGGAAACCTTGTTTCATAAAGGTTTTACATCTTGTGTGCTCTACCATGGCTATAAATGAAATAAGGCCCTTGTGGATCAGTCTATTACTCCTCTAAAAGAATATAAACAAATGAACAAATAGACAAATAAATAGACAAAAATCAGTGCTGATTTGACTCCCTTTAGGTCAGTCTACTCGATAATAGATATAGAGTCACTATTTGAACTGCCGTCTTGAAGAGGTAGTAAGGACAGGTAAGTGACAAAATCAAGAAAATGACACTAAAAACTACTAATGGGTGTAAGAAACAAAGAAATAAGATGTTGGTTACTTCCACATACCCAACAGGTATTCCAGTGGACAGAGTAGGTGGACCAAGAGTCTCCTAAACAGGAACATTCTAATCAGGCTTTTTCACACTGTTGGAAAGAAGGTAATCATTAGGATTGGAGGACTTCTTAACAAGTAATAAATGAAAACTAGGATGCTGAGAAAGAATTAAACTGAAATATAAAGTCCCACCTGTGGATATGAAACTGATATGATACAAAAAGCTTATCTGTGACAGCAGGGGTAAGTCTGAACTTGCTTGTCTTGTTAGCTTCTGCAGAAGTTTCCATTTTGAGTGTTCACAACTCAGTGCGCTCTGTTGTGCTTTGCGAGTCCAGTTCCTATTAACCTTGTGTAACCTGAACAACAGAAAAGTGAAGAATACATTGAAGAGTCAATGTGCTGAAAAACATACAACTTGATATGTGATTGTATTTGGAGTAATGACTCACATGGGTTTTGCCAAAGGGAGGGAACCATGCGCCAGAAATACATGTTAACTCTCATGCTCTGTGTGCTAGTAGAAAAACAATAAGTGTATACCATGTAAGTCATTATCTACAAGCAGGTGAATGTTGTCAGCATTAGAAACAAGGAGATAATCACAGTGAAGAAGTATGATGGCATCAAATGATGGTCACACTGGAAATGGGACACCACTCATATTCTAATAAAACAACATATACTGTCGAAATGAAAATGCCTTTTTGTGTAGTTTACAGTTAACACTGCTGTGCCATATGTCGCCAGTTCATACTACTCTTTTCTCCATCCAAGACTGAATAATTGATCTAGTATAACTTGTGAACACTGAATACCATTGAATCCAGTGATTCAAATCATGGAAGCAAAACTCACAATCTGATCGTTTCATGGTTTGATTTTACAATAATCCCATGCATCTGGCCTCACCAAGAGCTTGTACAATTAGAAAAATGAGATTATGAGTCTAAGTTATAAGTGGCCCAACCAACAGAACTTGAGTAAGGAGATATCATTTTTTTGTTTTAAAGATTAAGCTAGACACTTCTACCATGTAGACTACTGCAAGACTTCTTCAGGCAAACAATATATTATGTAACTTATGTTGTCAATCGATTTCTCTATACTGGTTTAGTTGGCTAAAACATAATTGCTCCTTCAAGTTCCCTTATTCAGTCATCAGCCCACTAATAAATGTATTTGTATTAAACTTTTTTTGCTTTTGTAGCCAGCCAGTTTATCTTTCCCTCTGTCTAACACTTCACTTAACAACGACAATAGAACCTCTACCAGTTTCATGAACTGTGGAGCCTGTCTAACAGCAGACCACTGTGTGAATTCTGGCAGTTTCCTTTCCCTAGAGCATGCATACACCAACTCTGCTCAAAGCTATGCTGCTATCATATATGTATGTCTCATGAAGTGTCGATTTGTGATTTTGTACTGGAGTCTGAGTAATGGGGTTGGGTCTGAACCAGCATCATCTGGCTTTTTCTAGGAGATATAATATATTAGTTTTAGTCCTATACTCAAGGCATTCACACAAATTATAGAAGAATTAGTAGAAAGGAACAAGTTGTCATTAAATATTTTATTGTTTTTTTTTTTTAATTTCTTTAATTGTTATGTAGACTGATTGAAGGGACCCTTTTCAGCCATGACCTGAACCAGAGACAGTTACATTTATAGATGGTATTACTAATCAGCATTTCTAGTACATTTCCAGATATGATGGTAGAACACTCTAATATGTTGGAGATGTGTAATTTATAAGGTTTACGCACAGATAAAGATGGACTTATTTATAAAACTGATGAGAATGATATCCATCGTGGCAAACTGGTACACTGATATGCATTGTTGCCATACAGCAAAAGGCTCTGTGATTCTCTGATTGGCTGGTTTGCCCTCTTTGAGCAGCATTTGATGGCAGAATAATTATCAGTTGTATATGTAAGAAGTGCCATTTTGGCTATTAATAATAAACATACCTTATGTAGGAATTATCAGTATAGTTTTCTGCCAGCCTATTTTTACTGCAGCCGTAACTACCATAAATGCATTCCTAAAAACGATATAATTTACAGATCTTCAGTCATCTAAACAATAACTTAGATTTGCTACAGTTGTAGCATTCAACATAGCAGGATGCTAAACAGAGTTTGCTAAGCTATAGTTAACTAAGGCTAACTTCCCAAACTTACTGCATCAATAAAAGCAGGATTGCTGCACAAAATTGATAAAAGTACTTTTATTTGAGAGCATGGCTTCTCATCTGAGTATTAATCTCTTTTTCTTTTAGTGTGTGCCTCTCCCTGAAACCTCCGTCTCATGAAGATCATCTTTGTTGCTGCAGCACTCCTAAGGCATGAATAAGAATTAACAATGTAAGTTCATTTTCTGATTATTTTTTTTCTTCTAGGAAATACAGTTTCAGAAATCTCATCTGCACTAACTGTGTTTTGCTAAACCACGTAACTGCTATGGCTGCACGACTGAAATTT
Organism: Protopterus annectens; assembly: GCF_019279795.1. NCBI lineage: Eukaryota > Metazoa > Chordata > Ceratodontiformes > Protopteridae > Protopterus > Protopterus annectens. The sequence goes on along the minus strand of NC_056735.1, from coordinate 932,951,023 downwards.
CGACACACAAAAGTGCTAACATGGATGCGTGAATTTTAGAAAAGCCATAAAAGTGAAAAGCTGCATCAGTACTATTGAAGCAGATTTACAGTGGTTTCACCCCTATGTACATTTGACCCTCCACACCCCTGGTATTTACATTCACTAAAAGACTGCACACTTCAGAGTAAGGGGAGTGTACTTTAACATTGTAATCGCAGAATTTAAGTGTAGTATTGCACTTTTGTGTTTGCACATGGAATGTCAAACATAAGTACAACAAAATTCTTTCTAAGTCTTGATATCAGAGTGAACAGTGCACTTTTGGAGAAATACACATAATTTAAAAAAGCAGTATAGCTACGTGAATAATCTATCACATTGTTAACATGCAATAGGTACCATATTGAACCAGCTTTCACTTTAACACAGAAGAAAGAAAAACTAATGATACTGTCTATCGATACCTACCATTTCTAAGTAATATTGAGCAATGTATTTTCATTTGGAAATCTACAACACCAAAACCCTGGACAGAGGAGAATGTTTTGAAATTTTAGGTGGACTAGTGATGCAGCTCAGTTTTATATCGCTGGGACACTGAGTTATGCAGAGCAAAAAAAGGTTCATCAGGCTGATTCAATGATTCTGAGATTCTGACTTAGTTTTATATATATATATATATATATATATATATATATATATATATATACGCACACACTCACACACAACAGACGTGTGTGTGTGTGTGTGTGTGTGTGTGTGTGTGTGTGTGTGTGTGTGTGTGTGTGTCTGTAAGGCACTGATGTGACCAATAAGTGCCCTGACACTGACTAGATCAGCATCATAATGTCGAAGTCACTGATGTTGTCACATTCTGCACATGCTCTGGGGATTACTCCTGAGTGGACTAAACTAATGGCAATTGTTTTTGCAGGGGGTATGCACCCCCCCCCACACTACTGCTAATTATATATACTAACTCCAAGACTGCACAATCCCTTGAGAAAGGAAATATTCTCCTACTCGGGATTTGTCGATCTTGCATACCTGTTGACCAAATGGTGTTGCACAACTGGTTGTCTGAGCACTTGCCATTTATTACAGTGCCTGGCACTCACATTTATGTGTATATAGTTGTGTGAGACCATATATGCTCATATATAGGAGAGTTAGAGTTTATGTCTAACCCATTGACATTCACATCACCTAGTAGTATTTTTCTTGTGGAAATGTTATGGATATCCAATGTAGGATATCTGCCAGTATAGTTGCATTGTTGCCAGAATGGATGTAAAGGACAGTTAATACATATTTGTTTATAATTGTTTATTTTGAGGAAAGCAATAAGACGCTCTGGTATTAATTTACTGTAAGGGGAAGTGTGGTAGGTGCTGGGAAATATTACATGTCTTTTAAGTGTGCGTGTGTGTATTTCTGTGTCTGAATGTCTTGTTTAGTACTGCAGTTTGGTCAAGGGTACTTAATACCCTAATGTGTAGGGTTGTAGTTAGGGTCAAGGGTAGGGTAAGCATACATGAGTTTGGTGGTGCAGGGCGTTGCACAACCTTAGTCATATTTGCTAACCCTGACCCACTACTACCCCTAGGTCAGTTAAAAACATTATCCTTAAGAGTACCACTATGCAGACAAATTATGTCTGCTAGTTAGCATGTTTTGCTTTTAACCACTCAGAAAAGAAAACTATTTTTATTTTTTGATTAGCTTATATGTTCACAGATGTAACAATAAGTTCATTTAGAATTTAAGATAAATAGTGTTTTTAACGACTGCTTGATTTTTGCATAGATTGTTGAACTACAGGTAATTTCAAAATGAAACCATCAACAAGAATACATGGTACAACAGCATAAAGTAAGTGAAATACAATAAAACCCAGATGAGCACTAAAACAATACTATAATCCCATGATATCATCAAACATACAATTCTCTAGGGAATAAAGACTGCATACCTAAGACAAAGCTTTATAAACATTTATTTTACTTTATTTATCTTGACACATAATTCTGTGATAACCTCCATTATTATTTATTCTTATCTGCTAACATTTCTGTGCCTCATTACCTTTTCAGGCAATAAAACGTCTAGCCCATCCTCCTAGTATAGACAGTATTCCTTTGTCTGAAAAAAAAAAAAACAACAAAGCTCTTCCACACCAACACCAAATAAACAAAATTACCAACTTCTTTCAACCTTCCTTCAAAAAATTGCTTCCACTCTACTATACAGTCATCCCAACATGTTTAAATTCCAACCCAATCCCAAAACATATTCACCGGTAGAGCTTGTAATTCTCCAAAACTCCAACACTTTCCCCTCACTCCTGCTAGATGCAATGCTCAGATGAACCAATGTTCTAAACTATCATAGGATGATATCTTATCCCTGGAATAGCTCTCAAACTAGTACATAACTTTATGAAATCTCTCAATTTGCCTTTGAAAAAACCCACACCTTCCCTGTCTTTCCCTCTTATCTACAAATTAATAGCTGAACCATAAACCTGTTTTATCATAATTTTATAGATCCTACTACAAGTCACCTTGCATCTATATTCCATTTCTTTAAAAAGATAAAGCCTACCATCCCTTATTTATCTGGTCATAATGGCATTCAAACACCCAACATTTGTTAAACAATACCTCACAGCCTGCTTTAACTGGCCAAAGTGTAATCAAGGCTTTTCAGGTTTTCCAGATTTCTCTTCTTAGAATTCAGCCAATTTTCAAATTCATAACCTCTTTTGACATTTTTTTTTCAATAAATGCTCTCGCCACTCAATCCCCCTAACCTGCCACTTCTTCCAAAAAACAGAGCACACTTGTATTTGATGATTACTGTTATTCCAAATATCCATGCTCAGAATGTCAAACACTGATTCCCAGTATCATAGCTAGGGTGAGATGAAAGGGGCATCTTGCCTGGGCTCAGAGTGTTAGGGGACACAATCTCGTTAATGCAATACCTGCTTTTAAAAGACAGTATTGCATTTGAGGTCAAATCTGAACATTACAGCTCTCTGTATTAATGTATATTGTAGCAAACTACATTTTGCTACAGTTTATAAGTAAAACAAATAAACACACACACACACACACACATGTGTGTATATATATATATATATATATATATATATATATATATATATATATATATATATATATATACATGTTTTTTCCTTAAGTAAAACTGTAGTGCTGTAATGCTCTGTGCAGGGTATGAACCATAGCAACTGTTTGTTACATTTGTAGCAAGAAGTTTGCTACAGTTTAAAAGAAAAAAATGACTTTTTTTTCTTTCTTATTTTATGAAATATGAGAAAGGACAGTAGGAGCATGGCAAAGGAATGGAACCTGAATGACTGGGGAAGAAGGGATGGGAGGGCATGCTGGGTATCTGGTCACCTGGTTGGTGTGCCAGTAGAAGGAATGGACTTTCCTTTTGTTTTGCTCTTCACTTAAGTAGGGACTACCAGAGGGTACTGGTTGAGCTAGTGCTCTTCTGTTGACTCTCTTGACTTCTTCATAACTTGCACAAACTTATCAAGAATCTCATTGTCCTATAAGTCACTCACTGTTATATTAAAATCCCCATCTTGTCCCATAGGATCCTGATAAATGATTAATCCCTCCATGGCTGCCAGAATGTAAAGACAGAATTCAGCCTTGCCCCACCTGCAAGGCCATTTTAACCTACAATTTACAATCCTACTTCCCTTCCCATTTCAAGCTAATTTGTAACATATGCTTTGAATTTTCTTCATCCACCTCTTGCTGTTCCTCTTGTAGGCAGATGCTGATGTGCACATAAAATTCATGTAGAGCCATCACTTGTATTAAATTAATCCTACCTGTCAAAGCATAAACCTTAGATGACCACCTTGAAAGCAGAAAAGAAATTCTATTGTATACCTCCACACAATTCTCTTGCACCAGTAATCACTCAGACTCTGTCATCAATGGGCCCAAATATTTAGCACAGGACTTCTTCATGATCACATTCTCACTAATACTGGAGAGTTGGACCCATTCTAACTTGGTGCATCTTATTCTAATTACACTAAAGAGCTAACACTAATTTAAAGTTGTCAGAAACCTTGATCTTCTCTGGCATAATTAAATCCAACATATCAGTGCCCAACATACAGTCATCAGCAAACATGCACAAAAAATTCCACTAGGCCAGAATATCCTGCATTACATATTATATCTGATGTCACAGAATGTCCATAGCAAGAATAAAAAAAATGAAGACTAAGGACATCCTTGTCTGGTGCCCTGAGTTATAATTAAATTGTGACGCAGTCTACCAATAATCACCAGTTGCACTCTTGACTTTGTATACAATGCCTTCATCCAATTAATAAATTTAGGCCCTAGTCCCACTTGACTTAACACCCTGAATAGAAAAGACAATTCTAAAGAATCAAAAGCTTTCTTTGTATCAAAAAGCACCACTCCTGCCTTATCCAATTCTTTATGCTCAGCCTCTCTTTCCAGTCTTCTTAGAAACCACCAGTTACATCCTGCTACTCTCAACTAAAGAAATCCCTACTCTCACCTGAACAAATCCCCTTTGATTCTGTAACATCAGATTGGGCATATAAACCTGCAACCTTCTAGCCAGAACAGTGGACAGACTCTTCACATCCACATTAATTAAAGAGGTGGGTCTGTAATTTCCTGTCAACCATTTGTCCAACCCCTGTTTTGGAAATAAAATCACTAATGCTTTTGTAAAACAGTCAGGGAGGACTGCCTCACTAGTGGTGTAATTATACATATTAATTAACCAAGGAACCTGTAAATTTTGAAAAAACCTTATAGAATTCACTACTAAAGCTGTCACTCCCCATGGTTTTCTTTAAGACTTTGATTTGCATCCCTACATCTTTTTTAGTAAAATCACAATCAATCCAACCTGATTCTAGTTTTGTCAACCTGTACTCTTCCCAACCAAACCTATCATCTTTCAGCAGATGCATCAAACTAACTCTCTCACGCTCTCTGTCTCTATAAGTGTATAATTCCTGATAGAATTCTTGAAAAACTTCTGAATTCGTACTCATGTCTAATTCTCCCATTGTTAACCACTACATCTAAAATACTAAGATCAAACTGCTTTACCATAGCCACTAACCACTTACCCTACTTTTCTCTTCTACGCCAGTAATTTGTAACTTCCATTATTCTAATATATCCACATTTGCCTCCACCCCATCTGCCCATCTTTGTGAAATTTAACTTATCTTTCCACATCCTGTTTTGTAAAAAATCTTTCTTTTTTTTCCCCATTGTCCCTCCATACCCATAACATGACTTTTAAAAGCAGAATTTATTGCCTCCCACCAGATGTATATAGGAACACTGTTATCCTTCCAATCATTTCACTACAACATATGACTACCTAACTACATCCATAGTAACCTTCATTGTGATGATATCAGAGCCTGTCCTTTCATTTCCATCTACTTGCAATCTTTATATTCCCTATGCAGCCTCACAGTCATAATGACATAAGCAACATCTGATAAACACCTCTCCCCTGTCTCAATATTTACAACTTGTGCAATCCCTCATGAATGACCTATCCAACCTAATGGCCTGTGGCTGCTTACCTCTGAAAATGTGAAAGCCAAAGTATCTGCTGCCACTTCCACATGTCCACCTGACCCTCCTATTTCAACCACTGATCAGCAGTTAGCTTGTCCATGGAATTCAGTTCCCTACATCCAAATTTTCTATCCAAATTCTAATTTACCAATAAATTAACCCCCCAACTATCTCCTTCTCACAAGAGGGGAAACACCTTATTCACTGATTATAAAAACTGAGTTTGAACTCGAGTGTCTGTGTGGCACCATAACTCAATCCCACTTTTCATTCTTGCCCTTCTATAATAAACATACTATAACCCACATGTCTTCTCTATATTCCCTCCACATTTTCATAGAAACTGGAAGTCTCTTCTTAACCAAAATAACTTTGTTTGTTTGTTTGTTTGTTTCTTTCTTTCTCTTTTTTTCTTTCCAAACAGTATTGCTACCTACCACCACATAGTCTCTAACTCCCAACTCCTTTGCCTCTCTATGATTAAGTTTCACTTTCTGTAACATAACTATATCCATTCTCAAACTCTTAAGCTTCTTTTAAATTCTCAATCTCTTAATCAGATGACAACTCCCCCACTTATTCGATGTAACAACTTTAATCTGTGTCTGCAACAAGCCCCTTTCCTAACCCTATATTTTCTTTTCTGCCCCAGAGTTCCACCATCCTCTCGTCATACTGAGCTGAGTCTGATTTGACTCTTGGAACCATTTAGCATCTGCAGCTGGCTCTGTGAACAAGTGAATCATTTTGTGAGATGTGTGCATGGGTGTGTGGGCAGATCACATGGGTTCTTCTCTGTCCCTGATGAACAAGTACACATTTTAAAGTAGACATCAGTGTACATTAAAAATAGTAACCACATAATATAATAAAATAACACTTTGAGGAGTTTTAACTATAATAAAAATAAGTTAAGTAAAAAAAAAACAATTAAACATTTTAGTCAATCTCATCATCAACTTAGAAACAAAAAAATGACCTTATGTAAAAACGTTAATGTTAAACAGTAGATATGCAATGCACAGATGTAAACAAATAATAAGAACAATGAAAATTGCAAATAGTTATTAGATAATTATAAAGAAATAACACTATTTATGTTCAAATATCTTTGACAGTCCCCATGTAATAATAATAATAATAATAATAATAATAATAATAATCATCATAATGCAGAAGGAAAAGAAAGTTCAAAATGTCTTAAACAATGTATTGGTCCACCAATCAAAGGCAATCAACTAACTTGCTTATTTTCCAAGCCAACCCATCAGGATTTTGGTCATTTTTTTATTCAGCATAACTGTACCTGAATCATTTTGACCATGCTACATTTCTTCATCATTGCGTAAAGTTTTAACTACCTCTGTTATTTAGGAACACTCAGCAAGGGCTGGAGATACCCCATTCATTACGGGGTTTCCTATTTCTAGCTCCTGCAATCATTGCACTGCAAGACATCCCTTCTCTTCACCTGATGATATAGCTGAAAACTCATCTTATGCATGAAGGAGCTATCATTTTCTGTCGAGTTGCATACAAACGACAAGCCTAGCTGCATAATTCCTTTCTTTCCTCTTCCTCATTTAGGAGTACATTCTTTTCTTGTGACTCCTCCTCCTCAGATGTCTTGCACTTTCCTTGCCTATGAGCCATACTGTTGTCCATATATTGACCATCCTTAGCATCCATAGTATGCATTTTAGATTTACCTTCTTTATTTCCTTCACTCATCACATTGCAGGGTGACTGCAATGGAAATTGAGGGGAGCTATGTTCTCTTGAGCAAAACTTCTGCTGCTTGCTGTTTCTGGCCATCCATAACCACCCCTAACACTGCAGGAAAGCCCAGCCACAAAACACTGATCACTATTTCAGCTGAATCCATACCTCCTTAAAAGTGCATCACTTTAAATATAAATCTCTACAGAAGTCCTGAGAGATTCTAATGATTACCCCACCAACCTTTATGCCATGGGGGGGGGGGTCAAAATGCATTCACTAGCTGCATAGGAAGGCAACTTTAATAGAACTCTTCCAGGATGGAGATATGTATCCTGCTTCCTCCTGACCTTGTGCATTAGGTCCACCTCCCAATTCATGTCTGTGGGAACATTCAATACTGGCAGAATCTTGTTATAAAGAAAATAAATTAGGTCATTATCAGCAACTGACTTAGGCACACCAGTTAAAAGAAGGTTACCCCTGATGTGTTGATTCTCCAAGTCTGAGACTTTACCTTGGATAACCTCTGTATGATTCTCTAGTCAAATTAGTGTTTCTTCTTATTTATCAAGGATGACCAATTTCTCCTCCAAAGCATTTTTAACTGTATCATATCTGATTACATTTTGGATATACTATCTTTCTAGGTGTTAATCAATTTATCCCATTGTGTTTTTCTTTCACAATAGCTCAGTTTTTTAAATATACTGCTATATTTAGTAGCATAAACCACTGGTGGCCACAGTCATCGGAAAGCGAAGGTTGCAAGGTCAATGGAGACTAGGCTGAAGACTTAAAAGTTGACTGGAAAGGAAGTACCAGAGTTAATGGAAATACTCAGAGCTAGAGCATCTCAGGAAGATGATGAAAAGTGGAGCTGAAGAAGAATGGCAGGCATCTAAAAAAAAAAAAACTATATCTGAGACAATTACTGAACAAACATATAACCGAAGCAGGTATGGAAATAAGGTACATACGGAGAGCCACTGATGAAATTCAGAAGTTCAGGAAGTCATCAGAGAAAAGAAGGAATGCAGGGAAAAGTGGGAGACAGAAAAGACAAACCAGGCTAAGAAGGAATACTGGCTGGCAGTGGAAGTGGCTAAGAGAACAGTTACAGTAGCAATTAATAAGTCATCAGAAGCAGAAGCTAGGTTGGAGGAAAGGGGGCTGCCACCCTGGATGGAATTTGTAAAGGGGGCGAGCAATTGAAAGAACCTTTTTATAATTTAATACCTTTAATGGAAGAGCAAAGAGCAGGGATGGAGCACTTTAGGACCTGATGCTTTCTAGTGACTGTTCAGAGAATATAGCTTTTTTTGCTCTCATTTCGAGTGTTAGGTCAAGGCTTTGAGGGACCAGCCACTACTTCTTAGGAGAGAAGGCTGGAGTGTCAGATTGGAGAATGGACTTTTTTTGGTTCTCATGCAGAGTGTGTGGAGGTAAGGTGTTAGGACCTGGTGCTTCTCCTACTAGGCAAAAGCATCAGATCAGAAAAGACATTTTCTCTCCCTTTTACTCCTCACCTCTGCATTAAGAGGTGCCGAACTAGGGAGTGGCACTGGGCATCAAATTAGCCAGTGTCAGCACTGATCAGAGACACTCTACTAACTTTAGGAAAGTGACTCAGTAGATGGCCGAAAGAAACACTGCCGAGCTCCATCACAATATGACAAAAATAAAGAAAATAAACATCAAGGGTTTCCAGCAACAACTTGCTCGCCAGTACAAAAGACATCCAAGGGAAATGGAAATGTACTCAACAGCAGCCTGTGAATGAAAAACTTCCCTACCCCAGAAGTTGTACTGCTCTAGACACAGCATACATTGAAAGAGGAAGAACAGCCCACCCTAGAAGAAGTAAGAATAACACTATGGAAAATGAACCAGGCAGGCACACATCAGATCACAGTAAATAAGATCAAGATGTTATGTAAGTTAAAAAAAAAGGTTAACAGTAATGGCTCCAGAAGGTTCTCATAGCAGTATGGAAAGAAAAGCAAATCCCAGATGGTTGTAGAATAAGCATTTTAGTTGCAGTGTACAACAACAAAGAGGACATTCACAGCTATGGGTAGTGCAGAGGTATTAAACTCCTGTCACATTGCATGAAAGTGCTGTAGAGGGTGATTGATAAACAAATAAACAGAGTAGTAGAAAGATGGATGATGGACACTTTGGATTTGAATCAAGATGTAACACAACCTACTTAATATCTACAGTAAGACAGATAGTGGAGAAGAATATAGAGATGAAGAAAGAGGCCAACTAGGCATTTCTAGACTTGGAAAAAGTATAGGACTATCTCCCAAGAAAGATGATTTGGGAAGTCTTGCAATAGTTCAAAGTTCTGGAAATGCTGGTAGAATTAGTTTAGGCTATGTAGAAGGATCCAATGACACAAGTGTGAACAGCTTTTGGACTCACAGAGAAGTTCTCTTCAACAGTGCCTCTATTCAGATTAAGCTTGATTTGGGTTTTCTAGTTGCAGTTTACGGATATAATGCTTTATAACTAGGAAGAATTCAATGTTTTGTGATTTACTCTTAGTATTCAGTGTTTTGTACATTCGCTCTCTTTTTCACTTTTGTATTTCCATATTTCATGATACAATCATATATACAAACATATATACATACACATTCACATTTGCATAACATTTTGAAGATCCACTACATTGCAAATCAATGGTGTTTTTCAATGTATACTAATGTCAAAGTTGCAAGCTGTCAAAATCATGGGTGACCAAGGAGTGTGTGATTGACTGGTGTGGTCTCTTTCTGTGTGTAACAAAGCATGAATGGTTAACCTTGAATGCATAAATTAAGTATTATCCCCAAAAGTCTTACAGGTGTATTGTACAAAGAATTTCTGAAAAGCCTATGCAAGGATTTGTGGTCTGATCTCCCTGAGCTTCTTTACCGTACACATATTCTTGGAATTTCTCACATCCATAAGCCATTGCTAAGAGTTCCTTTCCTATCTGAACATCACTCTTCTGTGCATTTGTAAATGTGGCTGACCCAGAGAAAACTGGTCAAGTTTTTTCTAAGGTCACTTCTCCTATGTCATACTGGGGACTGAATGGAGAGATGATGGGGTCCGAATGGAGAGATGATGAGGTCCAAATGGAGAGATGATAAGTCAGCAAACAAAGGAGACTATTATTGCTGAAATCGAATTCATCCTCAAGTCTTGGTGAGTACCTTCGTAAGGTGGACCCTGTTTTAAACAAAATCTCGCCAAGATGACACTAATATATAGACTGTATTTATATAGCATATATCATGGACATAAGTAGGTACAAATTAAAAATTAAAAAATAGAGCTGGGTGCACAAGACCAATATAAAAAAATGCCCATCCTGGTAGGCACACTGGTGCCAGGACTGGAAAAGTTGACAGTGTAGAATCCTCAAAATACGGAAACATTCATACAATGGGGCCAGGCCACGCCCTCGAGGAGGATGTCCTCCCTGTTGTCGATGGAAGTAGTAGTCCACAAAAATCACAAAAACTGATAGGTCAAAGAAGATAAGCCATAAAGATGATAAAGTGGACTATTGAGGATAAGTAAGAAATTATGTATTGTTACTATTATGCAAAAAAAAAAAAAAAAAAAACAGAATTTCCAGACACAAGATATACAGAACAATTAAAAGAGAAATTTGAAGAAAGAAAAACACTTCCACAAGAAAAACTGTCAGAAGCTTCAAATAAAAATATTGTATTCATTAATACAGAACAAACAAGTACCAATGTGGTCCAAAGGTATGTATGGTAAAAACAGCAATCCAAGAAAACAAAACCAAAATGACCACCAAGGCTGAGGCTTTCAGATTTTTTAATTAGTCTTGAAACAACAATAGCAGCATGACAAATGGATAAGCGCTTTCACATAGCGAACTACACTTCATCAAATCCCCTGTATTCATTAATACAACAGATTTGTGAAAAACAGTAGACAGGTCAAGAAACTTTGATCTGTATGGAAAAAGAAGCATCTGAGGAAGTGCAAAAATATAAAGAACAAAACCTAGAGATTTTTGAAAAGTATAAAAAAGAAATATGGACATGGGAAATAAAAAGAGATTTGATATGGAGCAATATTTATGCAAAGGAGAAAGCCAAATTAATCAATATAAAGATAGCAGCCCCAAAGATATTCAAAGAGAAATACAAGCAAAGGCATTTGGATATGGAAGATTTCACAACAAAATATAATATCACAAAGATGGAATGTATAAAAGAAGATTAGTAAAGTAGAAGTTAAATAAATAGAAGTTGAAGTTATGGAGTGCCTGTGAAGTTAAGGATTTGGTGTAGAAGGTCTAACACAGGTTATGTCACAGCATGACGGAGTGAGTCCCCACAGTAAGGAAAAGCAGGAGGATCAGGAGACATTTGAAGAAGAAATATGGACATGGGGAAAAAAGAGATTTAATACAGTGTAATATTTATGCAAAGGAGAAAGCAAAACTAACCAATACAAAAAGAGCAGCACCAAAGATATCTGAAGAGAAATACAAGCAAAGGAATTGAGACATGGGAAACTTTACAACACAAAAACTAAGAAGACAAAGAGGAAAAGTAGAAAAGGAGATTAGCAATAGAGAAGTTAAAGAAATAGAAACTGACCGGCAAAGTGAAGGATTCAGTGTATAAAATCTAATGCAGAAAGCACCACAACAGGACAGAGCATTGGATATCCAAATTAAGGGGAAACCAGTGGAATGGGAAGGAATTGGTCAGGTGCCAAATAAAGATATTTTGGAGCCTTCCACAGAAAACCAGTATGAATGTTCACTTGCTGGTTAGCAAGGAAAGGAGCAGGAAACTGTGGAAATTCTAATGCAGCCAATGTTGAGGAGTGATAGGCCAGTGAGTTCCCATATGACAGAACAACAAATGGCACAGGATGAAGTTAAAGAGAATGTGGCACAGGAAGATGCTATAGAACTTTCTATGGAATGGCTGCAGGAAATTAAAAACAAGAACTGTGCCCTCAGTTTAGAAGAAAATGAGCTAAGAGAAGAGTTGCTTGATTTAATAGACATAGATTGACATATTAAGGGGCGGCCACGGTGGTGCAGCGGTTAGCATTGCTGCCTCACAGCAAGAGGTTCTCTGGTTTGATTCTTGGCTGGGGTGCCTTCTGTGCGGAGTCTGCATGTCCTCCCTGTGGTCGCGTGGGTTTCCTCCGGGTACACCGGTTTCCTCCCACATCACAAAAACATGCAGTAGGTGGATTGGACACTCTAAATTGGCCCTAGGTGTGATTGTGTGCATGTGTGTGCCTTCTGTGGAAGGTTGGGTGCCGGGCTGGCAACTCGACACTGTAAAACACCACTGCCAATCATGAGCGGACAGGTGATCCGCTGTGGCGACCCCTAACCGGGAAAAGCCGAAAGAAGAAGAAGAAGATTGACATATTAAGATCAATGAATGAAACAGAATGCAGAAGGTCAATATAAACCCAAAAGTCAGAAGTTTGATAAAACAAATGAATACAGTAATTAGGACTGTCCATAGAGATCCATGCAATATAACAGAAGTAAACAGGATATATATTACTGTGCAGCTAAATTAATAACTGATAAAGTTCTACCACATGAACACGGGGTAGTGAGGGAAAGGAAGGGGAGAAATCAAATACCATCATGGAAGTATCAAATCGAGAAAACTATAAAGTAATTAGGACAAGAAGTGTCACCGTTAGAGGAATATAGAAGAGGGAACAGAGCCACAAAAATACTAAGAAAGATAGACATGATAAAAGTAATGTGCAGTATTAGAACAGACCAGGATCTATCAAGCACTATCGCATATAACAAACTAAAAATCGCAGCACAGGCGGAAAAACTTAGAATATACACAGATAAATATAAAGGAAAAGTAGAAAATAAGCAATTTATTGATGACCCAAAACAGTTTTATAGAGAATTGGGAAATAAGGTAAAAAGAATTGAAAGACCACCAAAAAAAGAAGAAACAGATACATTTTGGAGAAGTATCTATGAAGCTCCTGTGTGTAACATAAAAAAAGATGCTAAATGGACAGAAGAAGTAAAAGCAAGAATAAGAAATTTAAAGGTACAGGATATGAAATGGGATGAAGTAACAGTCACAAAGACTGAAATAAAGTTAAGAAAAGCCGATAATTGGAAAACCCCAGGCTCAGATGTAGTACCTAACTTTTGGTTGAAAATATTAACTTCTTTCCACAAAGATTTCGTCATGAGTAAGAACTACTTATATGCACACCCTGAACAGACACCAACCTGGCTAACAGCAGGAAAACAATGCTCCTACTTAAGAGTGAACCTGCATGCTACCCTAAAATTATAGACCAATAACTTGCCTTCCTACAACGTATAAACTATACATGGGAACTGATGCCAACAGAGCTTATAGTCATTTAGAAGAAAACTCAATTATGGCAGTAGAACAAAAAGGCAATACAAGAAGTCATATGGAATAAAGGATCATTTGTTGTTAAATAAAGTCATAGTGAAGAACTGTTAAAAGGGGAAGAATCTACGTATGGCATGGACTGACTATGAAAAACATTTGATAGTATCCCGCATTCATGGATATTACAGTGCTTAAAAATATAAAACATACACCTTACACTGATCGACTACATTACAGTGACCATGAAACAGTGGCATGCAATTAAGCCACAATAAAGGACAAATTATTATCCCAGGGATAAAAATTCAAAGGGGGATATTCCAGGGTGACTCTCTGTCACCACTGCTATTCTGCCTTGCCCTTAACCATTAAGCTGTCTACTTAACAGCTTAGGCCATGACTATAATTTGGCTCCTAGAAAACAACAAAGTGTAAAGACTTCTCATCTTCTCTTTGTTGATGATTTAAAACTGTATAGCTCATTGGAGGAGGAACTAAAAGCACAACTGCAAGTTGTCAAAACTTTTTCAGATAAAGACCTGTGTGGTGGTGCTGCGGTAGTGTTGTCGCCTCACAGTAAGACGCTGTCCGGTTTGATTCTCAGCTAGAGCATCTTCTGCGTGGAGACATGCGTGAATGGGTGTACCTTTGTTGAAGGTTGTGTGTCAGGGCTGGTAACTCGGCATGTAAAAATCAACTATCAATCATCAGTGGACCGGAGTTCCGCTGTGGCGACCCCTAACCGGGAAAAGCCGAAAGACACAACAACAACAACATAAGAATATAATTTGTTCTTGATAAATGTGCAAAAGCAACCTTTAAAGCAGGAAAAAATGCAGCAGCAGGAAAACATTAGTTTGGGAGAAGACTGGGATATAAAAGAACTTGAGCAAGAGGGAGTGTATAAATATTTGGGAATTGATGAAGGACCAACAATAAAACATGAAGAAATGCAAAGAAAACTTAGTAAGAAATAATTTAGAAGACTTAAATTAATCTTGAGAACAATGTTGACGTCTAGGAACAAAATCCAAGCTATAAACCAATTTGCTCTTCCTGTCCGTCCTAACTTACAGTTTTGGAATGATTGACTGGCCACAACATGTGTTGGATAGATTAGACAGGAAAACAAGAAGGATGCTTCATGGTCACCAAATGATTTATAAAAATCAATGCATACTAAGATTGTATATTCCGTGTTTTGAAGGAGAGATGGGCCTCTATGAAATTGATTATATGTATAGATATGCAATTGTGGGAGTCCACACATATCTGCTGACTTCACAAGAACCAAACTTGGTGAAAGTTTTGAAACATGAGGAGAATAAATCTAAGATGACTTCTCTCCTTAATCTAGCAGAAGCTTGTCGATGCCAAGCAGGAATGGAAATTAAACAAGAAGTAGATAAAAATCAAGCAGCAACTGAATGTGCCAAAAAACAAAAGAAAGAATATAAGGTGAAGGACCAGATGCGAAGGCAAGAAATGTAGATAATGCATAAATATAGTTGCAAGTATCATAAATTTCTGGAAAAAACCTCATGTTGATCAGGAACAAATGTAGGAACTGTTAAGAAGAGGTGAATTCAAAGCAAGAAATGAAAGATTAATATTGGCAGCCAAAGATAGTGGGCTGCTTACACATTGGTTTCCAAAGTCCATTGAACATGTGGGAGAAACAGACAAATGTAGGTTTTGTAAAACCGAACTGGAAACAGTCGCACACCTCATTGCTGGTCATGACATACTAAAGGCAGAAGAACTGTATACTGAAAGGCATAATAATGTGGCAAGATTGTTCCACTGGTGATTATGCAAACATGGTATTGAAGTAGCTGAAAAATGCTGGAAACATGAGCCACAAAGCATCACAGAAAATGATGAAGTGTATATCACATGGGATCATCCATTACCAACATTTCAAAAGATAGATGCTAGAAAGCCAGATAACATGATTCATGAAGAGAAGACAGAAGTAGCATTGATCACTGAAATTGCCACACCCAGTGACTGCAGTGTCTTGTGTACAAAGAGAAGCAAAGTCATAAAATTTCAGGATTTGCAGGGAGAAAAGAGAACAATGTGGAAGAAAGATACCCAGACAGTCCCAATAGTAGTAGGAGCAATGGGTCTTAAAAAAAGAATCTACAATCATATTTATATATGTTACCAATACATGTAACTCTGCATGAATTGCAGAAGGAGTCATTACTGGGCACATTGCAGGCGCTGAGAAGAGCACTTCTGGCTGACATCAGAGATTGAAACAATACTAATTTCATGAACTTTAATCATACTTTGAGTTAGGAATGAGGTCCATTCCCATCATGGTATTAGAAATCCAAAAGATTTAGAGAAATTAAACAAGAGTCCAAACGGAATGAAGATAAGTCACAAGCAAGGGAGAGTAGTATTGCTTGAACTTAATTCATCCTTAAGTCTTGCAGAGTACCTTCACGAGGTGGACCCTGTTTTTCACAAAATCTCATCAAGATGACTCTTATATATAGACTGTATTTATATAGCATATATCATGGACAGAAGTCAGTTAAAAATTTAAAAAAATATAACTGGGTGCACAAGACTTAGGATAAAAAAAAGTGCCCAATCCTGTTAGGCACACTGGTGCCAGGACTGGAAGAGATGACCGCGTAGAATCCTCAAAATACAGAAACATTTCTACAATGGGGCCAGGCCAGGCCCAGGGGAGGATGGCCTCCCTTTTGTAGAAAGAAGTAGTAGTCCACAAAAATCACAAAACCTGACTGGCCAAAGAAGAGCCATAAAGATGATAAAGTAGACTATTGAGGATAAGAAAGAAATTTTGTATTGTTACTATTATGCAAAAACCCAGAATTTCCAGACACAAGATATACAAAATAACTAAGAGAGAAATTAGAGGAAAGAAGAACACTTCCACAAGAAAAACTGTCAGAATCTTCACATAAAAAAATGAATTCATTAATACGACAGATTTGTAAAAAACAGTATATAGATCACAACACTTTTGACCTGTTTGGAAAAATAATCATCTGAGGAAGTGCAAAAATATAAACAATAAAACCTAGAGATTTTTGAAAAGTATAAAAAGAAATATGGACATGCGAAAGAAAGAGAGATTTGATATGGTGCAATATTTATGCAAAGGAGAAAGCCAAAGTATTCAATAAAAAGATGACAGCCCCAAAAATATTCAAAGAGAAATACAAGAAAGGCATCCGGGTATGGAAAATTTCACAATAAAAAAAAAAATAATTTCACAAAGAGGGAATATAGAAAAGAAAATTAGTAAAGTAGAAGTAAAAAAAAATAGAAGTTGAAGTTATAGAGTGCCTGACAGGAGAAGGATTTGGTGTTGAAGGTCTAACACAGGTTATATCACAGCATGATGGAACGAGTCCCCAAAGTAAAGAGAAACAGAAATATCAGGAGACATCTGAAGAAGAAATATGGACATGGGAAAGAAAAAGAGGTTTAATATGGCATAATATTTATGCAAAGGAGAAAGCAAAACTAACCAATACAAAAAGAGCAGCACCAAAGATATTTGAAGAGAAATACAGGCAAAGGAATCCATTCATGGAAAACTTTACAATACAAAAATTAAGAAGACAAAGAGGAAAAGTAGAAAAGGAGATTAGTAATGGAGAAGTTAAAGAAACAGAGGATGAGGTTATGTAGTACCTGCAAAGCGAAGGATTCAGTGTAGAAAATCTAATTCAGAAAGCACCACAACAGGCTAGAGCAATGGATATCCAAATTAAGGGAAAGCCAGTGGAATGGGAAGCAATTGCTCAGGTGCCATATGAAGATATTTTGGAGCTTTCCACAAAAACCAGTATAAATGTTCACTTGAAGCTGGATGGCAAAGGAAGGAAAAGGAAACTGGAAACTCATGCAGTGAATGTTGAGGAATGATAGGCCAGAGTGTTTCCATATGACAAAGAAACGGATAATACAGAATGAAATTGAAGAGAATGTGCCACATGAAGATGCTGTAGAGCTTTCTATAGAATTCCAGAAGATGCCAGCAAAAAATGGGAAACCAAAAATGAGCCCTCAGTTTACAAGAAATTGAGCTAAGAGAAGAGTTGCTTGACTTAATAGAGATAGATTGACATAATAAAAGCAATGAAAGAAACAAACTGCAGAAGGTCAATAAAACCCAAAATGTCAGAAGTTTGATAAAACAAATGAATACAGTAATTTGGACTGTCCATAGAGATATATGCGATATAACAGAAGTAAACAGGATATATTACTGTGCAGCTAAAACAATAACTGATAAATTTCTACCACAAGAACACAGGATAGCGAAGGAACGGAAGGGGAGAAATCAAATACCATCATGGAAGTATCAAATTGAGAAAACTATAAAGCAGTTAAGACAAGAAGTGTTACTGTTAGAAGAATATAGACGAGGGAACAGATCAACAAAAATGCTAAGAAAGATAGACATGATAAAAGCAATGTGCAGTATTAGAACATAACAGGATCTATCAAGCACTATCGCAAATAACAAACTAAAAATCTCAGCACAGGCGGAAAAACTTAGAAGATACACAGATAAATATAAAGGAAAAGTACAGAATAAGCAATTTATTGATGACCCAAAAAGGTTTTATAGAGAATTGGGAAACAAGGTAAAAATAATTGAAAGACCACGAAAAAAAGAAGAAATAGATACATTTTGGAGACAATCACCAGTGCAAACATTATGGTATTGAAGTGACTGAAAAACACTAGAAACATGCGCCACAAAGCATCATAGAAAATGATGAAGTTTATATCACATGGGATCATCCATTACCAACAGTTCAAAAGATAGATGCTAGAACACCAGATATCATGGTCAATGAAAAGAAGACAAAAGTAGCATTGATCATTGAAACTGCCACACCCAGTGACTACAGTGTCCTGTGTACAGAGAGACACAAAGTCATAAAAGATCAGGATTTGCAGGCAGAAATGAGAACAATGTGGAACAAAGATTCCTAGACAGTCCCAATAGTAGTAGGAGCAATGGGTCTTATGAAAATGAATCTACAATCATATTTAGATATGTTACCAATACATGTAACTCTGCACAAATTGCAGAAGGAGTGATTACTGGGCACATTGTGGGTGCTGCGAAGAGCACTTCTGGCTGACATCAAAGACTGAAACAATACTAATTTCATGAACTTTAATCGTACTTCGACTTAGGAATGGGGTCCATTCTCATCATTGTATTAGAAACCCAAAAGATTTGGAGAAATTAAACAAGGGTCCGAATGGAGAGATGATAAGTCAGCAAGCACAGGGAGAGTAGTATTGCTGAAACTGAAGACATCCTCAAGCCTTGGTGAGTACCTTTAGGAGGTAGACCCTGTTTTTTGCAAAATCTCACCAAGATGACACTGAATTATAGACTGTATTTATATAGCATATATCATGGACAGAAGTTGGTTAAGAATTAAAAAAAAAGATAGCTTGATGCACAAGACCGAGGATAAAAAAGTGTCCAATCCTGGTAGGCACACTTGTGCCAGGACTGGAAAAGGTGACAGTGTAGAATCCTCAAAATACAGAAACATTCCTACAATGGGGCCAGACCAGGCCAAGGGGAGAATGACCTCCCTCTTGTAGAAAGAAGTCGTAGTCCACAAAAATCATAAAAACTGATTGGCCAAAGAAGTGCCACAAACACAATAAAGTGGACTATTGAGAATAAGAAAGAAATTATGTATTGTTGCTATTATGCAAAAAAAAAAAAAAAAAAAAAAAAAAAAAAAACTGAATTTCCAGACACAAGATATACAAAATGATTAAGAGAGAAATTAGAGGAAAGAAAAACACTTCCACAAGATAAACTGTCAGAAGCTTCAAATAAAAAAAAAATTGTACTCATTAATGCAACGGATTTGTGAAAAACAGTATATAGATCAAGAAACTTTGATCTGTTTGGATAAAGCAAAGCATCCGAGGAAGTGTGAAAATATAAACAATAAAACCTAGAGATTTTTGAAAAGCATAAAAAAGAAATATGGACACAGGAAAGAAAGAGAGATTTGATATGGTGCAATGTTTATGCAAAGGAGAAAGCCAAATTAATTAATAAAAAGATGTCAGCCCCAAAGATATTCAGACAGAAATATAGGCAAAGGCATCCATGTATGGAAAATTTCACAATAAAAAAATAATTTCACAAAGAGGGAATGTAGAAAAGAAGATTAGCAAAGTAGAAGTTAAAAAAAGAGAAGTTGACGTTATGAAGTGCCTTCAAAGTGAAGGATTTGATGTAGAACGTCTAACGCAGGTTATATCACAGCATGACATACAAAAAATAAGAAGATAAAGAGGAAAAGTAGAAATGGAGATCAGTAATGGAGAAGTTACAGAAATAGAAACTGAGGTTATGGGAATACCTGCAAAATAAAGGATTCAGTGTAGAAAATCTAATTCAGAAAGTACCACAACAGGTTAGACCAATGGATATCCAAATTAAGGGGAAACCAGTGTAATGGCAAGCAAGTGGCCAGGTTCCATATGAAGATATTTTGAAACCTTCCACAGAAAACCAGTATAAACGTTCATTTGAAGCTGGATAGCAAGGAAAGGAAGAGGAAACTGTGGAAACTGATGCAGTCAGTGTTGAGGAGTGATAGGCCAGTGTGTTCCCATATTACAGAAAAATGGATGACACAGGATGAAATTGAAAAGAATGTGCCACAGGAAGATGCTTTAGAACTTTCTATAGAATGCCCACAGGACATGGGAAACATATAATAAGCCCTCAGTTTAGAAGAAAATGAGCTAAGAGAAGAATTGCTTAATTTAATAGAAATAGATAGACATAATAAAATCAATGAAAGAAACAAACTGCAAAAGGTCAATAAAACCCCAAAAGTCAGAAGTTTGATAAAACAAATGAATACAGTAATTTGGACTGCTCATAGAGATCCATGCAATATAACAAGACGTGTCACTGTTAGAAGAATATAGAAGAGGGAACAGATCAACAAAATGGGCCTCGTTGAAATTGATTACATGTATAGATCTGCAATCGTGGGACTCCACACATATCTGCTGACCTCACAAGACCCAAATGTAGTGAAAGTTTTGAAGCATGAGGAGAATAAATCTAAGATGGCTTCCCTGCTTAGTCTAGGAGAAGCATGTTGGTGTCATCAGGAATGAAAATCAAACCAGAAGTAGACAAAAATCAGGCAGCAACTGAATGTGCCAAAAACAAAAGAAAGAATATAAGGTGAAGGACCAGATGAGAAGGCAAGAAATGTAGAAAATGCATAAATATAATTTCAAGTAAAAAAACTTTTGGAAGAACCTCATGTTGACCAGGAATGAATGCAGGAATGGTTAAGGAGAGGTGAAGTCAAACGAAGAGATGAAAGGTTAATACTGGTGGCCCAAGATACTGGGTACGTACACATTGGTTTACAAAGTCCATTGAACATGTGGGAGAAACAGACAAATGGAGGGTTTGTGAAACCGAATTGGAAACAGTTGCAAACTTTGTTGGTTATGACATACTAATGGCAGAAGGACTGTACACTGAAAGGCATAATAATGTGGCAAGACTGTTGCACTGGGGATTGCGCAAACATTATGGTATTGAAGTGGCTGAAAAACACTAGAAATATGAGCCACAAAGCATCACAGAAAATGAAGTCTACATCACATGGGATCACCCACTACCAACAGTTCAAAAGATAGAAGCTAGAAAAACAGATATAGTGGTCCATGAAAGTAAGACAAGAGTACCATTGATCATTGAACTCGCCACACCCAGTTACTACAGTGGTTTGCATACAGAGAGACACAAAGTCATAAAATATCAGGATTTACAGGCACAAATGAAAGTAATGTGGAAGAAAGATACTCAGACAGTTCCAACAGTAGTAAGAGCAACGGGTCTTGCAAAAAAGAATCCACAATCGTATTTAGATATGTTACCAATAGATGTAACCCCATACAAATTGCAGAAGGAGACATTACTAGGAACATTGTGGGTGCTGTAAAGAGCACTTTTGGCTGACATCAAAGATTGAAACAATACTGATTTCATGAACTTTAATCATACTTTGACTTGGGGTCCATTCATGTCATGATATTAGAAACTCAAAAGACTTGGAGAAATTAAAAAAGATTTAAGCAAGTTCATGTGTTAGCATTTATGATCATCCTCTTCCATTACACATATGATGTAGAAGGACAATGTCCTTCTAAAGTCCAGATCTATGCATGCCTTACATTAGCTACTGAGAAAACGGTCACCAGCAGTGTACCTCAGGGATCAGTCCCGGGGCTGTTCCTATTTGGCATCAACTTCTCTGAAGTGAAGGTCAACATCTAGTGCCTCTGGTTGACCAAATTTGCAGACAATTGCAAATTAGAAGGCATCATATAATGCGTTACTGACCCTAATGTTCTACAAGAAGGTATCACACAGAGAAATAACTGGAGTCAGAGCCATGAACTAAAATGCAAAAGTTAGTCCCACTAGGTGAGTGGCTTCTTTTCAGTGGACACCTGTGGTAGCATTTATGCTACTTGGGGAAATTTGGCCAGAGTATCAGAGAACTTTGCCTACTGTTTTCAATAGGTGTCATGGGATCACTCACATCCACCTGAGTTACCACCAACTGAAACAGACAATACCTCATTTTAACATATCATCCAAAAGTCAACACACTTAGGAGTGCAGCACCCCCCCCCCCCTTATGGCATACTGTAATGTCAGTAGTCCATCTTCCTGGTGTAGGAATAGAGACCATAGCCTTCTGCACCAAAGATGAGTACATTACCAATTGTGCCACTCCACTGAAAAGTTACTTTCTTGGTAGCCCCCAGAATTGCTACATTTTCACTAAAACTTAAATAAAAATTACAAATTAACTGTCTTTAAAGCCCTGACCCATTCTAGGACAACATATAAATTAAGTATTTCTCAGGTACTGAAATTATTTCTCAAAAAAAATATGTGGCTCTAGCTCTTCCAGTAGTTCAGGCAGCTCAGTTAACTGGAACTTGTTCTGATGCTTTCAGATCTTCTGGTTATCAAGTATCACTTGAAAAAAAATCCTTTTCCAGTTAAATAACTCCAACTCATGCCTACCAAGACAATCTTTGTGAAGCGCAGTGAATGTCTTGCTTTGCCCCAGGAAGAATTAATGGGCATTCAGTGGATTATATGAATGTCCAACATAACCTATTAGGCCAGTGATGTGAAACTCATAAGTACATCAAAGAAATCCATACTTAAATGTCCGTGTGTAGAACAATGAAGACAGGTTCACAGTGAGGAGGCTAATTTAGATGGCAGTCTTGATCAATGTGTGTTAACAGGCTGGAATGCAGTCCAGTAGCTCTATGTACCTGTAGAGAGGGACCATACAGTCATAAGTACTGTTTAATATACTAACCAATATTAGTGGTAATCAAAACATAGACTATAAGGGTCTGATTTGTATCTATCTATCCATCTATCTCTCTCTCTATCTATCTCTCTATCTCTCCATCTATCTATCTATCTATCTATCTATCTATCTATCTATCTATCTATCTATCTATCTATATATCTATCTATCTATCTATCTATCCATCCAGCTAGCATGTATCTATCTGTCTATCTATCTATCTATCTATCTATCTATCTATCTATCTATCATGATCTCTGTCAGTTATTTACTTTTAAAATAATAAAGCAAATTGTTAAGCTGTAACTTATTGATTGCATATATTACTTTGTTTATATTGTTAATGAAACTGTATTGTAACAGAGCTTGAAGTAATATATTCATAATGCTAATGTTTCTCTCCAAGAATCATATAAAGATATACTGAATGACTATTCATAGTTTCATAGTAGTGTACTAGGCTATCTGCCCTGGGGCATTTACAAGCCTAGCCAACAGTGATGTGGCTTACGCCACCCCGTATTATATAGTTGCGCCTCTCTAGTAGTGACACATGTGGGACCCCATTATTTAGTAAACTATACCTCTGTCTAGTAGTGACACTGAGGTGACTCCCAGGGTAAACTTACGATCTCCCATCCATGCATCGAGATTTTTCTTGAACAGTGCCAATGAAGGGCTCTGTCTCACATGAACTGGGATTTTGTTCCAGAGTACGGGTAACCTCTGTGTTATGAATCTATCCCTCCAGCATGTTTTATTCATATTTGTGCAGAGGTTGAAATCTTTAGCTCGCGTGGTTCTGGTGGATCTGGATTTTTTGAGATGGAGCATGTCCACCAGTTCTTGGTTGGACATGGCCCTATATGTTAGGCACAAATCACCTCTGAGCAGGCGGTATGCTACTGAATAGAGCTGGAGTTTCTTTAATCTAGCTGGATAAGGCACATGTTTGAGACCCATGATCCTCTTGGTGAGGTACTTCTGGGGTCTTTCCAGTTGTTGCATGTGCCGGGTGAGATACATCCCAAATGGAGCATTATATTCAATCATGGGCCTGACAAGTGAGGAATATAGAGGTACAATGACCTCCTTTGACCTGGATGAGAATCCCTTCATGATGAGATGGGCAAGGTAGAATGTCTTTCTGACCACTTTGGCAACATGGTTGTCAAAGGAGAGTTCACTATCGACTTGAGTCCCCAGGTCTCTGATTACTTCTTCTGTACTCAGTGGGTTATTGTCTATGTGATAATTTGTGGGTACTTTGTTTTTCCCAAAGGGGATGACTATACATTTTTTGGCGTTAAGTTTGAGGCCATGATTCCGGCACCAGTTGTCCGTTTCAGTGAGACCTTTCTGTAGGATGTGTGTGTCAGCAGGTGAATCAACTATGGCACCCAGTTTGCAGTCATCTGCAAACTTTGTCAGCCATAATCCTCCCATATTTGCTTTCACATCCGAGAAGTAAATGCCGAATAAGAGTGGTCCCAAGACTGAGCCCTGTGGGACACCACTCGTGACTGGTTTTGAGTCTGACATGGCTCCAGCAATTTTGACCTTATGGGTTCTGTTTTTAGCCAGTTTGCTACCCATCTTGTGACATATGGATTTACATTTAGGCTGCTGAGCTTGTCTATGATGCCAGAGTGTGGTATCGTGTCAAAGGCTTTAGCCAAGTCCAAGTAGGCAGTGTGGACAGCCTTGCCCTTGTCGATGGCACTAGTGACTGTCTCAAGAAGTCAACCAGGTTTAAGAGGCAGGATCTGCCTTTTACAAAACCGAACTGGGTGGGATCAAGGGTCTGCAGATCTCCAATATCGCCATTTATGAGTTCCATGATGATTCTTTCCATAGCCTTGCAGACCAGGCTGGTCAGACTTATGGGGCGGTAGTTACCAGGGTCAGTAGAATTTCCCCCTTTGTGGAGTGGGACCACTGTTGCTGTGCGCCAGTGTTCAGGTACATATCCTGTAGTGAGGCTAAGATTGAATAGCGTTTTTAGGTGCGGGTTTAGTTCATCTTGAAGTTCACGTAACATGCAACCGGGGATACCATCGGGTGCCATAGATGCTGTGTTTTTTGCTTTGTTGAGTGCTGATTTCACCTGTATGTCTGAGATGACAGGTAGGTTACATTCAGCAGGGATAATTACTACATCTTTAGGGGGTGAGGGAGGCCAGAAATTTGCACTGTTCCTATCTGCCAGAATATTGGCAATGTCGGTAGGGTCAGTGAATTTTTGTCGTTGTGTACCAACTCAGAGCATATCTGAGAATTTCCTCCCAAGGTTCTGACATAATTGAAGAAGGCCTTGTGATTGTCTTTGGTATCCTTGGCAATCTTTCTCTCAAAGTTGGCTTTAGATGTTTTTATGAGAGAACGTAGTTTTTACTTGTGCTGATCAGGGAAGCCTTTCCCTTGTGGGATTTGGCTTTGTCCTGCAGTAGCTTCCTTCTTTTGTTGTACAGTTTGTTTATAGCCAGGGTCCACCAAACTGGGCATTTTCCCTTGGTGGAGAGGGTCTTGGTTTTAGTTGGGATTGCTTGATCCATGCATTCTTGGAGATGTCCATAGAAGGCTGTTGTGTAGGATTCAGCATTTTGGGATGTGGTTTCCATTAACCCAGTAGGCTTAAAGGATATCATTTCTGACTTAAGGAGTGTAAAGTCAGCTTTTGAAAAATTTTTCACTGTAGTCTTTTGTTCTGGGGGTGGGGGTGGGATATGTACATCCAACGTGATCAGTTTATGGTCAGATCTTACTAGTGAGGGGTTTATATCCGGTGCGGAGCATTTAGACCCCATGTTTGTGATAATCAGGTCAAGTACATTATCTCTCCTCGTAGGAGAAGTGACCAGTTGCTCCATAGCATTTGAGTTAATGAATTCCAGGAATCTTTGGGCTAGGGTGTTAGGGCTAGAATAGTGGGCCCAGTCTATGTTGGGGTAGTTGAAGTCACCCAATATGATGGTGTTTGGTGTGACATTCATATCCTCCAGTGTTTT
The DNA here is from genome assembly GCF_019279795.1 of Protopterus annectens. Taxonomy (NCBI): domain Eukaryota; kingdom Metazoa; phylum Chordata; order Ceratodontiformes; family Protopteridae; genus Protopterus; species Protopterus annectens. Next base: position 932,924,846 of record NC_056735.1, on the reverse strand, counting down.
CAGGAATGCTTGATGGGATTCCTGGGATTGGGAGGGTGTTCTATAACATGCAACCAGTTGTATGGCAGTTTTGCCTATGGTGAGTAAAACTTGTATGGTTTCTGATGCTTCATGGGTAGCCACCAATCGAGAGGTGTAGGTGTCCTTTATGAAAATGGACACTCCCCTCCCTTTGTGGTTCGGCCTGGAACTTGAGGCCGAAAAGCATGATATGAGGTATAGCCTGGTAGTGCTGGAGTGCTCTCAGGAGCCTTGAACCAGGTTTCAGTTACTGCACAGACATCGATGTTCTCCATACTGAGAAGTGCTTCGAGTGCCTGCATCTTGAGATTTAGACTTCTGGCGTTGAGCAGCATTACCCTTAATTTTTTTCCATTTTTGTTTTTTACGGAGGTTGATTTGTCTTTTGAGCATTGCCTAAAAAAGGCACTATGGGGGTGGCAAGAGCCTTGGCCAGTTGTTTATCAGGAACTGGCTGAGTTTCTATAGTCAGTTTGCTGATTCATTTCTTTTTGGCCTAAGGTGCCATACAGGAGAACTGGACTTAATTTTTTTTTCTAGTATAATAAACATTTTGTTATGAATAAACTGCCAGGTTATTGGCATTAGGATGGAAATAAAATATACAAAGAAGGTGTCCTTGCAGTGAAAAAATAGAAATATTAAGACTCCACTTGTAACTATAGAAGGTCTCCTGCTATTGATGCAAATACTTAAGCATTGATTGAGTGTAACAATGAGGGTCTTAAATGAAGCTGCTATGGATTATGAAAAAAAAAATCCTGCATCGGAGTCTCCAAATAAGGACTAGAATTTGATTGTTACAATCTGCAAAGTCCTCATACGACTGGAGATTTATCAACTTGAAAATGAAGTGACAGGATAAATAAATGATGGTCAGACAGAACTAAGACAGAAACATGAATATGTAGTATATGAGAGAAATAAAACATATGTATTTGTCTGTGCCATAAGATGTAATGCAATGCTTATAATACTGCATGTTATATAGTAAAGTATTTTCAGTTATTTTTGTGTGTTATAGGGATACTAAAGTAAACACGTGGCCTTTTTTCTTCGTTCTCTAGTATATCTATACCCATATCAATGAACTAATAGAAATTGGCAAGGAAGAATATATGTCCAGGATAACTGAAATTTATACTGTTAAAGCTGTACAGAATTATACAGTATCTTAGTAAATCTGCAGACTGGAGACAAATTTAGAAACGGCATTGTACCCTTTTTTGTACATGAATGTATTAAAGATGCTATAACAAATTCACATTCCTTTCCAGATAGTATAATATAATATATTTAGAGTAGTAGGAATTTCTTGAAGAAAGAGTACATCTTGGTATGATTGCTGTTAGTCAATGAACAGCACAGGTTCAAACGCAGAACAATGTAACACTATTGTGAGTCCTTATATACACTGCTGTTTGGTTCAGTTGTGTCTTGAGGAAAAGATTCTAATTATTATAGATTATGTAGTGAAAGCTGTGTTAACCATCAATGTTGGAAGAACAGCTACTCCCTGTGCTATATACTTGTACAAGATTTCACTAAGTCATACACCTAAAGGTCTCATCACTGCTGGAATATTGCTGCCAGTAGTAGAGCCTACACAGAATGTACCCGTGTAAACAGCCACTGTTCCCACTCGGTAATGCATTATGCATATTAATCATGGTGCACTGCCGAGGGCGATCACAGTAACATAGATAAGTGCAGTAGGGCTGTATTCACTGCACGTCTGTTCTAATGTTGCTGCACTCAACTATAAAACTGAAATAAATAAAGAATGCAAAAGTAATTGCCTGATAAATGTATTGCACAACCCACAGTATGGTTAAGGGCTGTCTTCAGCCCACTTTCAGTCATATAATGCTCTTTATTCCTCCCACTCCAGGAACAAAGTATATGGGTAAGGTAGCCCACGTTCTGGGCAGATATCATGTGTATACTTCACAGATTCTAAGGAGCAATAATAATAAAGTGTAAAGCAGGATTGTGGTTTGATAAATAATATGTTCAAATAATTGCAGTAGGGCTGTATTCACTCCATGTCTGTTCTAATGTCACTGTAGTCAATTGTTACATAATGTACACATGTTCCCCGAAGTCACAGCTTTTAGCTCTACTCCCATGCCTGCCAGCTAAGACATGATAGCTGTCTAGCCTAGTCAATGTACACAAACGTACCTCTCAAATGTCATGATTTTTCATAATGTAATGACAACTGCTCAATCTGTCTGGTCCGTGATTAGCAGATAAATGATTACTTGGAATGCTATGTATTTGCAAATCTGTTTACAGAACACCTTGGTAGTTATGTACGTGCACATTATGTGAAACAGTTTTGTGTATTTGTGTACCTGCATTTGTTAGTGCTTGGCCAGTACTGTCTCATGTTAACAGCTTCAGAGGTATGTACATGCTACGTCATCTGTAGAGGAATTTGAGTCACTGTACTCACAACTGACGCTGCACACGTGTAGAAGTATGTATTAGCAGTCTGTGCATTAATATCGTCTGTGACTTCACTAATTGTATGTTTTTCTTTCTCTCCCCACAACTTATCTTCTTTAATTTATTAATGTAATTTATTATTATGATTTAATATTAATATATTCTGTTTAACTGTTTTGTTGTCATTATGGGTTATTTCATTCTGGTTTACTGTTAACATTCTTACTGTTATGTTATTTAATGTTGTGTTCCACATAATATACCTTAATATGCATTTGGATTAATCAATATTATGTTCCATTCCATTAACACTAAGATTGATTTGGTCAGTACTAACCTTAACCTACTGTTATAACTAATTTACTATAATGCAACAAGGCAGGCCAGTTCCAGGTGATTCACCTACCTTGGGTACTCTGGCCATGGCACCGGGGCCCAGCATATCTGGGACCCAGCCTGGTGGTGTCCCCTCAGCTGTCCCTGCACTACCTGTGGTGTTGGGTAGTTCTGTCCCACAGGACAGGACTCTCCCCCCTCTGGGACAGGTGGTGGAGTGGGTTTTGTCACCCACGATGAACTGCCAGGATTGGTGCACAGGATTGTGTTCCATGGTTTTGGATGCTGCCTGCATCTGATGGAGGGCATACTGGGCACCCTGGTGGGGGCAGTCTTGCTCTGGAGCACAACCTTCACCACTGCCACCCAAGGGGCAGTGAAGGAGCAGTGCCAGCAGTCCCAATGGTGGGGAATTGAGTCACGCTGCTACCTTGTAGAGGTACCTGAGACTGGGATTCCACAACTCCCTCCCCATCCAAGGTGTTCATCCCCCTCTTGTGTCACACACCACCCTTGTCTGCTGTCTTGTCTGTCTGTCTGCAAAAGCTTTCTCACCTTCCCAACTTACCTCCCCCAGAAGTACCTATGTCCCTTCCTCAATATTCCACTCTCACCTTAAAAAAAAAAAATGGGCACCTGACTCCCTCCCCCCAAAAAAATCATCCCATACATAGCTCTCCATTTCCCACAATGTTCAAAGGACACACGTAATATGATCCAATTGACTTGACAATGCAGTTATGTTGTCCTCACCCCTCTCTCTGGGGATGACAGTTCAAATTCATCTACAAATTCTATCAAAGTGCACAGTTGTTGCTTTACACATATAGTTTTATTTATACATAATTGTTGTATTTTTATAATAATATTTTTTTTAATATTTAGAATTTGATTGGTTTTGGTTATTTGTCTAGCATGAATTTGGGTTTGGTTTTTAATGGGCATAATAGATTTATTAGGTAAATACATTTTTTATATTTATTTATATACATGTAAAAATTTGGTTTACAAAGTTCTTATGTTTATGATGTAAGTTGGTTTACGTTCTCTCTAATCAATTATCCATTTCTTAGTTGACTGAGAAGTTTAGAAGTACTATTACTTCTAATTTTATTTCTAGTTTTTAATTTAAAGCAGTTATTTTTATTGCATATCTATGATGTTTACCTTCGATTGTCAATTATGTATTTAATTAATTAATTATACAATTTAGCATTATTTAAGGCGTTGTATGTGGAGATATGAAGTTTGACTGAAGAAGTTGGTGTATTACTACTGACAAAAGCGCTTACAGCATTTGGGTTAAACAGTGTTTTTTGTGTCCTTGCTGCTTCCTCCTTTTTGTATTTGCTAGTTTTTCATCTTTGGAAGTGTTTGTGCTGTACAATAAATGTATAGCTATGGTTCTTTCCTACATCCTTCCTGCACATATCTACCTGCTTTTCACTTTTTCCCCCTGCTTGTACCCCATGTCACCACTGTCCCATCTCAGCATTTTTCTTTTCTTTAAAGATTTTTTGTGTGATGAATCATGTCATTCAGCATCTCTAAGCTCAGCTAAATGGAGCTACATTGATATATGTGTTAAAAAAGATAATAACACATACAAAACAAACAACTGACGCCTATTTCGAACCGAAGACCATTACATTAACCTGCCACACCACACGGCTGTTAATGAAAACAGGTGGTTTAAGCATAACATAGTAATTGCAAGTTACTGTAATGAAGCATGTGTAAGTAGAGCTGCTGCATCACTCGTAATCACACAAACATGCTGTAAAAGTAATGGAAAACCTCGGAGTGTAATTTCGAGTCTGGTACAGGACTACACTACTAGAAAGCCAGGCAAAGACTAATGATGTAACTGAGGTCTCTAATAGCAGGTAAATGGGCACTTTTAACAGCAATATGTACAAATACACCTTCTAAAACATTAATGGAAAAATACATGTTCAACTGGGATTCTGGTGGAGAAATACATCCCTATAAAGCCAGGCACATAATAATGGATGTAATGAAGGTATGTCACAGCCTGTATGTGTGCACTTACATCTTCACAAATACACATGTGAGAACACTGACTCAGTAGCTAAGGCAGTTAAATGCTTTGCCAAGAGTAAGCTTTGTCACACATTGTCCTGGATTCAAATCCAGTGGTATGCAGTATTTAAATTACATTATTGTGAAGTCATCAATGAATGACTAAGTCATGCACTCTTTATCCATGCAATGTATTTCAAATGCATTGTCTACTTTTCAATGATGGAAGTCACAGGCCTGCAGATAGGAACACACTTGACATATCCCAATTGCAACACTATTAGTGCATAAAATGTCACTTCATGTATTAATATGCATTCGCAGAGGATTTTAACTTAGGTAATGCAAATGAGGCCCACTACTATCATAGGTGCACCATGCAGTCATTTCATAATGATATTACAGATTAGCACAACTAACATACTCATATGGAGGTCCTGCTAGTAACAAGGACTGCCAGCACACACGTTCCAAATGACTACCATAATTTTACACATGGCTTGACAGTTGCCCAAATGGTTGACTTTATGGTATATTTACCCCTTATGTTGCTCAAGGACACAACAAATATGTTACCTAGTACTCTGTTAGTGATACCATTGCCTAACATACTTACCTGAAACACATGTCTTAATTTGCAGTGAAGTGGGTATCCTTATTCTGGCTCTGCCTCTACAATAAGGTTGCCACACCTCCCATAATTACTTTTATAACTTGTTCCCCTCCAAAGTGTTCATATTCTCTGCCTATGCCTATTGCCTGTAGCATCAGCTGTAGCCTATAGCACACACATCTGTATGTAAAAGTAGCCGCTACAGACATACCCTCTGTGATGACACTGAATCTTGACCCCAGGAATATCCAGCATAACATATCAGATGAAGGCCTTAAATCTTGTTCAGTGATTGCATGACATTCATTGGCTGATTATACTGCAAATCAGCTGTGTTGGCTGCAATTAGCATTTCAGAACCACAGATTGATTAAGAGCCAATCAACTGGTAATGACAGCCTTGTTAAAAAGGCAAACAGCTGGCTAGGGAACAGTCTGTATGATGCTTTCTTCAGACAGTGAACACGTTGCCAAAAACTTTATATATCTGCACATATTAACAGAAGTGTATTGTACTCCATCAGGTATGTCACATTTTTGTTTAAAAAATGATGCATTATGTGTGAATATACTTAGGGGAAATGGGGATTACAACATTAAGCCTTTCTTAGAACTGTAATGATGACATGTGATTGATCTCCAGATTTGTCACACCTAAAGAAGACGTACAGTAAATCAGGCATGGAATGTTTTTTGTCAATGTGGCATACTGGTCTCCTGGAAAGGTCCCTTTACAGTGGTTGTAATACCACACTGCTATTTGTTTAGCACTGTCGTTTTGACATATTATTAGGAGGGTTGCCCTAGGGGACACACTACGATGGACTCTTGTGTTGAGTATGTGATCATACAGCAATATTTGTCATGGGACACACGGGAATAGATGACTGTTGGTAGCATCTTAGTTGCATCTACACAGTTAGTATGTTTGCACACTGTGAAATATTACATGTGTGATCAAGCAGTGGATACTGCCAGCCATTCTGTTCTTGCTATATCTCTGCATAGTGTACTTCCAGGTGTGTGATCCTGACATGTGTTCCCATTTTGTTGTCTTTCAGGAAACATGTATGCCATATGCCATGCCCCCTTTATGGATGCTGAGAATGATATAATCCTGGAAGGCCTCCATCAACACCCTGAAAACCTATTGTCCAGGGGAGGCAAAACAGGGAACAGCAAGCAGCACTGTGGGCTGATCTTGTCCATGATGTTAATGCCATCAGTCTCCAGAGCAGACATATAAGCAGGTTCAACATCATGCCACAGATATGATTAATGCTGCACGCAAAAGACCATGAGATGTGGCCAGGGATTGTGGCATCACCGGTGGAGGGCCTGCAGCAGAACAACCACTCTCAACCACTGCAGAATTCCTGGCAAACTTAGCAACACACGACAGCTCCCAGGCATCCATCACATCGTATATAGTTAGGGTTGTCAACTGTCCAGAATTCTTCTGGACTGTCCAGAATTAAGGAACACTGTCCGGAAGAATGGAAAATGCCTGTGTTGTCTGGAAAAAATGGTGCACTGTGTGCACATTTTTGTTTAGTTTAAAAAAAATTACATTTTTTTTAATGGGTATTCTTCTTTAAGAACGCCCTTTGCGTCTGGGTGCAGATGACGAAAACAGTGTCTTTGTGACTGTTTACATCTGTCTACTCACTGTCTTCCCATGCGCGGAATTTGAATTATAAAGAACAGAAGACGTATGCTGAAAAGCCCCAGGCAAAGTACGAGTCCAGCTGTCTGAATTTTCTCCAGTTCAACACTGCGGCAGCGGCACATGTAAGTTCCGTTTTTTTTTTTCCCCTCAGCTCATACTGTGTTGTATTTTAATGTGGCAGGGCTGCAGTCCTGAGAGTATGTCCTTCTATGAACCTGTTTTCAGTTTGCCAATTGCCATTTCCTATTGCAATATTACTGGCAGCTTACCATTAACGTAACGTAGGCAATCAATTCATCAAGGCAGCACGCATTGATTTGTAGATGAGTATTTGTGAGGATGGGATGGCTTCAGAACAGGCTGTTAGTGAAGAAGTAAGTTCCCCAAGGTTGGTTACGAATAACAGTCGGAGACCCAAATCAGCAGGTGTTCACAACGAGGTTAGTACAAGCGTGAATGATGAATATGTTGAAATGTAGTCCGAATGAGAATAAATGAATAGTTTATTATTCACTGGCATCATGTTCTTTTGTATTCTGCTATGAATGGGAAATGGGCTGTAGTTAATGCACATTGTGAATGGCTTTTTTTTTTTTTTTTGGGAAGACTGGTCATGGTGGAAGTCCTTAGAGCTGTAGCAAGCAGTGTTAGAGTTGTACACCAAGCTCTTGTGCTGTTGCCCTGTTTCTAAATAACTGCCCTTTTTTCTATGGTATGCATCCTAACTATGCAATTTAAAGATACAAAAAATCCCATATGAGCTCTTCCATTGAAAAGATAATAATAATAAAATCCACCTAGCATCACTGAGGATGCCTTGACTTTTATTTGCTGGCTCTTGTGTGTCCTTTTGTTTTGTGTGTTGAGAGTTAGACACACAGTGCCACTAAGTGGGTCAGAATGTGTATTAATTAGTATATTGAGGATTACATAATGTATAAATATTTCTTCAAACCCTTCATATGTTTGAGGCTGTATTGTTACACAATGATTTGGGCATAGTAGCATTCTGTTTGGTATTTCTGGATGATTAATTATGTTCCTTGTGTTTGTGTGGCTTCAAGATCAGCAGCATAAGTTTACGCTGTTGTGGGCTTAATAGGAGAAGACTATTTAGTTTTGAACTTTATGTTGAGATTGAGTACATTTTTCATTTGATTCGTTTTATTTCGTATGCAGAACAAAACTCATTTGGTAATGGATGGAATTATCTTCATTTCCAAACTGCATGCTCTGGTAAAGGTTGTTGTGGTAGCATGCTTAGCATGGTAGACTAGATTTCTCTGCCTCACAAAAAAGCCAGCTGAGGCAGTAAGCCAAGAAGTGTTTCCTATGTCTGGTGGAGATGCATACTGAGGCTATATACTCTGTGAATGAGGTGGCTCAAGCTGTAGGACGGAATTGACTTTGTGTGCTTTTGACGGGTGCTGTACCCAATTATTTGAGTGTTTTGAGCTTTGTTCTATAACTTTACTAATTTTGAAGGATGTTCATTTTGCCTCTGAAAACTGCAAGTGATGAGATGCAGAGATCTTCAGTGTCATACCCTCAGCCGGCCTTAGGCATAGGCGAACTAGGCGACCGCCTAGGGCGCCGTAAAAGCCGGCATCATAAAGGGCGCAAATTAACTGAATTAGCAACCGAACCTTTAGTTCTCTTCACTTTTTAGCTGTAGCATTGCGCCGTCCCTCACTTCTTTAAATAAAAGCATGATTCATCCACCACGCATGGGTGCCAGAACCATAGAGCGAGGGGAGGGAGGAGGGAGTGAGCAAGCGTAGCACCCACCCACCACTTTTACAGCAGTAAGACCTATAGGATCCATGCGTGCATTGCACGCTAATATTCAAACACAAAAGTGTGCAGAAAGGAAGCTCCGTTTTATGCAGGCTGAGGTGTTCATGTACTGGAAGGAAGCTCTGTTTTTATGCAGGCTGGTCTGGTCTGGAAGGAAGCTCCGTTTTTATGCAGGCTGAGGTAAGGAGTGTGTGTATGTGAGCTTCTGTTTTGTTATGCTGTGTGTGATATGCAGCCAAGACAGGTCGGTTAGCCCAGCTGAGCACTGTTGATTTTCGAAGAAGAAACTTGTAGAGAAAAAGTTCACAATAATACAATCTGATAATAGTACAATAAACTATAATTGCATGAGGAATTTGTAGTACTGGTGTAATATTACATAAAAAACAATGATAATTAGCAAACTTTTCATGAGGAGTACCAACTGTAGAAATTTCTTGTCATAAACATACTCTAGAAATTTCCAATATCTTGATAAGCATTTTTTATGAAGTAATTTATATTTTTCTGCAGCTTGCATGTACCGGGTCTTTGTTTTGAGACTTTGCAATCCAGTTTTTGTAGCACAGTACAAGCATAGCATGGAGCTCTCTCTCTTCTATTTTTTTTTTTTGGATGTTATAGTTTCCATTTGATGTTTTGCCTTGTATTGTACTGGATGACATCTTCTAAGATTTTTTTAACTATGGAGTTTTTCTCCCTGGGTCTCTGCTGAAAAGTATAATAGTATTATGAACTGCCCCCTGTAGTAGTATTATGAACTGTCCCCTGTAGTAGTATTATGAACTGTCCCCAGTAGTAGTATTATGAACTGTCCCCAGTAGTAGTATTAGGGGGTTTTGGCACAAAAGTTGCGTGGCATTTCCCTGTGAGCTACAATGCCAAAACCAGAAGGTTGCAGCACCACTTTGCTGTAGAGTGTTACAGCTGAAAAGCACAACCACTGGAGCTTTAATCTCCAACAAGAAACCAAGCACATTGCAGAGACCCCTATGGACAGCTATCTGGCTGTAGAAGAGTTGTTATCATGATGTACACAAGCACAAGGAAACTGGAAAAAAGTATAAAAGGAATTATTTCATATTTTGTCCAGTTTCCTTGCACTTGCATACATTGAAACAATAACTTCTAGCGCAGCTGTCTCTGTTGGAATATAGCCGGGTAGCTATCCTTAGGGATCACCAGTCACACCAATATGTGCTACTCGGTTAGCTAATCATTTGCAGAGGGTTTGCCTTAGTGAGCTGGCAAAGGATCTTGGTAATTATTCCCCTAACAGGTTCCCACCATTTGCCTTAGTGGCTATTGAATAATGCTGTCAATTTCAAATTGATCGAAGACGGCTGTACTTAGGAGTTAACATTAAAAAACTAGTGCAGAAAAAGGACCCTACATCAAGCAACCAAATGCTAACTTATGTGCTTTCTCATTTGGCTTGTTTCATAAGAAAGATGTATGCATATTCTGAGTGATTAATCTGTTGTCTGTTTCTTGAACTAGCATCTGTCAGAAACAGTATACTGCACAGATACACAAAGGCTATGTGATATGCATCTATAGATGGTGTAATGGTAATTATAGGAGAAGAAAGGCTGCAATTTTGAAAGAAAAAGGCACTTGGTCTTAGAATAATGTTGAATGCCTACACAAGTTACATGTTCACATTTAAAAAAAAATCAGCAATAAGCTGAAAAAATGTGTTTGACTGATAGCCTATAACCATGGCTCATACATTATTTAAATTACTTCATATTTTAGAGTTGGTCTAATTAATAAGTGTAGGAATGAATTTCTGCATTTTAAGAGTTTTATCAGGATATTAACATTTCTCTTAGTAAGGACAAGCAGGTTCCTGGAATGTTTGGGATGCTTGTTATGTTTGGTAGAGGTTATTTTAGGGTTCCACTGAACAACATTAAGGGGCTAGAAGCCCTGATAGATATTGTACTATCTAGGAATAAAATTAAGATGAAAGTCATTTAAGAGTTTACTAGGCTATCTGGCCTTTGTGTGTATTGCAATTTAACAGGAAGACTTTTCTCTAAAGGTTGGTGTGACACATGTGCAGGCATCACAGACAGGGTTTATTTCTAGATATGACTGGTAGTAGACATAAAATGGGACTCTGGAAGCGTGACATGAATTTGTGAGGCAATCTCAGGGGGTTCTACTTGACAATCCAACTATCTGTGTACTTGGAACTTAACAGTTATGTATAGATACAGCAGCTAGTGGAATTGTAATGGGAGAGTTCCTCTAGGGCAGGTGATTTGAGAGCTCTAGCCTCTGGGATAGGAGCATGCTGAGGTGTCTAAAAGACAGCAGTTTTCTGCAGTTGTTGGTCATTGGGACAGCACTGTTGTTTGGGGGAGGCATTATCCCACACGTAAGTGACTTTCATGACAGTCAATAAAACAGTTGTTGCTATTCTGATACATGTGAGAGTGACAGAGAGAAGCCCAGTCATTTGGTAGCTCTTTTAAGTGTAGGAGCTCATTATCAGTGTGCACGAGACAGTTCATACTACTTCGGGAATCCAAGTGTTCTAAAAGTGGCAGTAGAGGAAGGTTTTGTGTGTTGATGTGCCATGATGACCAGTGCTGCTAGATTTAAATTAAGTGGGAATTTAAAGAGGGGCTGAGGAAATATTACAGCTGTGGAAGTTTGTGGACTAGTTATATGTCAAGCATAAAATCACACTGCTCTGTGCAACTGGTACTCAGACTGTGCAGATCAGTGTACTAAGATGAAGCTCACGAAGCTCAACACAAGCAGTTTACACAAAGCAGAAATGGATAAGTAACTCGCTAATGTTATAAGAGGGTACCCTTCCTAGAATACAAGAGAAGAGACTTATATTTGTATATATTACTTCGGATGAATTTTACTTCTGCAGAGATTGTGCTTATTGATTGATACTCTCTCTCTTGGCTTTTCGCGGTTAGGGGTCACCACAGCACATCACCTGTCCGCTCATGACTGGTAGTGAAGTTTTATGGTGTCGAGTTGCCAGCCGGGCACCCAACCTTCCAAGGAAGGCACGGACACACTCATGCCTAGGGCCAGTTTAGCATGTCCAATCCACTTACAGCATGTCTTTGGGATGTGGAAGGAAACCAGAGCACCCGGAGGAAACCCACACGACCACAGGGAGGACATGCAGACTCCGCACAGAAGGCACCCCAGCTGAGCCGAGGATTGAACCAGAGAACCTCTTGCTGTGAGGCGACAACACTAACTGCTGCAGCACCGTGGTCGTCCTTCCATATTGATTGATACTGATGGATTGTAATGACAAGTTTGAGTGGCCTTTTATGGTTAAAATGTTCTGAAATGGGCAGTTTTATCATTATTGGTTCATGCATTTTTTCATTGTTTGCTGGAAAAATGTTCAAAATTACAAATTTAATACATACTAGCAACTGGTACTGTATTATACAAGTAATATAATTTATTACAATCAGGAAGGTGAATCAAAGAACACATACATGAATGCATGGCCATAAACATGTGTTCAAGGAGCCTGTAATTTGAAAATAGCCCAAAGGTAAACTTAATTCTCCACTTTCCAGATGCATTTCATTTGAATGTAGGTTTTAATTCTGTTTCAATGGCAGAAAATACCTAATTGTATACACACTGAGGTTTGAACATTGTTCATAGTAACTGGAGAGAAATAGCCAAGTAACGAAACACTGGTATGGCTGGGGAGGGGGCTGCTGCAAGAGGGGCTGCTCGGGAGGCCCAAATCTATTACCCTGCCTAGGGTCCCATTTGACTATGATTTTCTTTGCTAATAAAGTATCAGAGTAGTTTACATGGCCTCTTTAAATCCCGTAAAAACACTCCATGGTGCCGGCGTCCTCTCTTTTAAGGCGGAACAGGAGAGCTACACATACTGATATGAGTAATGGGTCATGAAAATTACCATTTTCAACGTGGGTCTTGATCCATAAAGGTTTGAGAACCACTGCTTTACACCACCTACCAGACTGCTGACAGAAAGGAGTTTGTGTTTCAGTGCATTTTCAGGGAATGGAGTTTTTAGTGCATTTTCAAGGGATTAAGTTTCAAAGGAAAGTTTACTGCTGCTCATGCTAAGTCTGTTTTCAATGTGCAACTGTTTTATCAAATGGCATACTGTTGTAGAATTTGAAAGCAGTGTTAGTAGCATAATTGCCTTTGGTGCAGAAGGCTATGGATTCTACTCCCACGCCATGTAGATGAAGTGCTGATATCGCAGTACCCATATGATTGCAGATTATTTGGTGTATTACAAGGAGGAATAGAGGTTCTACACTCCTGAGTTTCCTCCTTTTGTATGAGATGCCTAGTAACTATGAACTTGTCGGTTTTAGTCATTTCCTATTGCAATATTACCAATTTACCAAATTTTTATGTAATATAGATTAATGCAAGGGCAACAGACACTGAATTTGTAGATGAAACATTGAGGTGCAAAGTTGTTTGCCATTAGAAACCTCTTCATTCCTCTTCATTAGGTACAGATTTTTTTAATGTGGAATTATTCCAATGATTTTACTTCTGTAGAGATTGTGAATTGATTGATATTGGTGGATTGTCATGACAGAAGTCTGGGTTGCCTTTTATGGTTGAAATTTTCTGAAATGGGTAATTTTGTCATTGGTTTATACTTTGTTTCATTGCTTATTAAAATGTTTAAAACTACAAATTTTAAAACATTCTAACAAGTGGTGCTGTATTATACAAGGAATATAATTTAATACAATCAGGAAGGTGAATAAAATAACAAATTAATGTATGCATTGCCCTAAAATGTGTGCAAGGAGTCTATTTTGAAAACGACTCAAAAGTAAAACTAATCCTCCACTGGCCAGATGCATTTTCTATGGGTGCTGGTTTTCATGCCGTTTCAATGACAGAGAAGTTTACTGCTCATGCTAAGTCTATCTGTGTTTGTGCTGTTCTAGTTTAAGCTACTGTACACACGGAGGAGAGAGGTTGCTATTCTGCTTTCACTGAGCTGTAAGGCTTGCTCGCCTACCCAAAGTAAATTAAATTGTTTAGATTAACTTAAGCATCCCTTTGAAAGAAGGCACATGGGCTTGTATTTTCTGAGGACATGACTTTACAGTAAAATGTGTGAAGGAGCAACAGATAAAGCAGGCTTATTAAAAAAAAATTCCACTTCACTTGCTGTTTAACTATATTACAAGGTATCCTTTCTTCCTGTGCTTTAAATAACTGAAGGAAATGACTGGAGTGGCTTTCTTGGGAAGTGACCTTCATGTGGGTGTGGCTTATAGGGGCGTTTCAGGAGTATGGTGTGGGTGGGGCTTAAGGGGCACTGGTGTGGGTGGGGCTTAAGGGGCACTGGAGTACTACTTCGCCTAGGGCTCCATTTCAGCTAAGGCCGGCCCTGGTCATACCAGTGTAAAGCTGTGTTACACTGTGACCAAGCTATTAATGGATTTGAATCCTGTCATGGGAATTAATTTTCTTTGGGAATTGGTGCAGAAGGTGAAGATAGTGAGCTGTAGAAACACTGAAATATAAAATTGTTTGGTAGCAGCAACTTTTCATTAGTTGAAGATCTCTTTGTTTAATGTGGAATTTAGATGATGTTTTACTTCTGCACTCTCCAGAGATTGTGCATATTGACTGATATTGGTGGATTTTAATGACATAAGTATGAGTGGCCATTTATGGTTGAAATGTTCTGAACTGGGCAGTTCTGTCATTATTGGTTCATGTGTTTTGTTTCAGTACCAGTCAAAGTTGTGATGGCTGCTAATTCATGTCTGCTAGCTGTTATTATGTATTAAAATTTAATATAACCAGGAAGGTGAATCAAAGAACTTTTGCTTGGCTTTAAAAATGTGTGCAAGGGGCCTATGATTTGAAAAAACCCAAAGGTAAACTTAATCCACCACTGGCCAGATGCATTTTCTTTGAAAGTAGGGTTCAATGCTGTTTCAGTGAATGTGAGGTTTAAAGGCAAAGAAGTATTAAAGCTATATATACACAACCAAAAAATAAAAAAGAAGAATCCAAATAGTACGACCAGGTGAAAGATCCAACACTATTTATTACACTCTCTCTAGCGCCTTGGCTCACGCCTTCAAGGAGAATAACAGAACATTTCATGAATATTTATACCATCTAAGAACAATAATTAAAGAATCAATTAAATAATTAAACAATTAATCATAAATTCATTAGTTCATAAAAACACTCTCCAATTACATTCCACATTTATACCACTAGGTGTCATCGTACCATATTTCAATATAAAAACCTCTCCTTATATAAAAGTTTTTGTTTAACCAAATCTCTATTATTGTCTATTATGATATATTCTAAAACTGTTGCTAATAAACCATCTGATTGACTATTATGATAATCTTTAAAGTGCATAGCCAAGGGACTTTCTGCTTTCTCATTCTTTATGTCCCTTATGTGTTCCTGAAGTCTAACTTTGAAAGCTCTTTTACTCTCTCCTATGTAAAACAGTCCACAGGGACGTTTTAGTGCATATACTATTGCTTCTGTACTACAAGAAAATGTTCCACAAGGTTTAAAACTTTTTCCATTTATACGTTCAAATGTTCTACTAATATATTTGCAGGAGATACACTTACCACACTGATATGTACCCATTAGCCCTATCTCTAATTTTAAATCAACATTAGGTCTAGAGTATCTGGCATGTACCAACATATCTTTGAGGTTTCTACCTCTCTTATAGGAAAATGTAACATTTCTTGGAATTACTTCTAATAAATCTTTATATTTAAATAAAGAAGGCCAGTACATCTGTACTGCCTTTTTAACTTCTTCTGTTATTAAATTATTTTTTTCTTTTTCTTTCACCTTACTTTTTTTATTTTCATTTATATATAATTTTTCACTTCTTGCTCTTTGCAAAGATAGTTCTACTTCTTTTTTATTATAGCCTCTTCTAATAAATAACTCTACAGTCTTCTTTAACTCTATTTCTAACTCATAACTATTATTGCACAGCCTCATAATTCTAATAAATTCCCCATATGGCAAGGATTTTATAAGGTGAGATGGATGATGACTTTGTCCATCTAAAAAATGTAGATTATTTTCAAACTTTCTATAAATTTTAGTGGCTATTTTATCATTGTCTCTACCTTCCAAAGTCAGATCCAGGAAATTCACTCTATTCCCTATTTGAAAACCACCAAGTATTAAAGCTATGTCTGTTTATGAGAGACTGTATTGCTTGTTTAGCAAATGGCTATTAGTGTTTGTGCTGTAAAATTCGAAATAAAAGTTTTACATTAAATCCAAGTATCTGTAATCATTGTAGAAGTAAAGTGTGTGTGTGTGTGTGTGTGTGTGTGTGTGTGTGTGTGTGTGTGTGTGTGTGTGTGTGCATGCGTGTGTGCGTGTGTGCATGTGTGCGTGTGTGTGTGTGTGTGTGTGTGTGTGTGTGTGTGTGTGTGTGGGGGTACCGCATGCGTGGGGGGTGCATGTGTGTGTGGGGGGGTACCGCATTTTGCTTTCATGTACATGTCCAGAATTTTTGACATGAAAAGTTGGCAGCCCTATATATAGTGGATGTGAGTACCACAGTTTCCATGCCAGATGAGCATTAAGGTAGGCTTAGTTTGATCAGCATTGGAATACTGTGGCGTTCAGTGTGTCAGGGTGTATATACGTTTATGTGGGTGTCAGTTGTTTGTTTTTTGGGGGGAGTTTAACTGCAGTTTGAATCTCATGCTCAGATTGTGGCCAACATAACAATTAGCAAATAACTACTGTAAATGTGATATATATATATATATATATATATATATATATATATATATATATATATTACCCTGTTATAGTGCAACATGTGGTGGCGTTTACATTGTCTCTCCCTCATGTTTTCACAGGTCCCTCAGGAATAGGAGAAGGCTGTGGTCCTGCTCCATCATAAGCACAACACTGTTTTGTTACAGAGGTATATTTACTGCAATGTATTCCCTAAAATGTCACCCCAGGCCTGCTGGCTGGATTACTGTACTGTTGCTATGATTACCAACTGCACAGGTATTTTCTGACTGCACACACTTTAGAGTCATACCTATGCCTTGTAGGTGTGACCACGCTGATAGATGTGACTGGACATTGCAATTTGCCATATGTGTCAACTGTATAGAGTCTTCACAAATGTCAACAGTGTACCTCATTGTTGCTGATGAGATTTAGAAGTAACTACAGGTGTTTGTGGGAAAAGTAATGCCCTCATGTCCTATTATATGTAGTTGGGGGTTAAACAGGTCTGTAATAGTGACAACAGTGTATACAGCTTTACACATATTGCAACATAGTACTACAGACCATAATAGTGCAGGTATTAATGTACTTCTTTTCCCTTTCTTAACACTGGTGACCAGGGGGGGCTGGTCTCTGTCCCCTACACAATCTGATGTCAATGTCTCTTTAGACTCTGATGATAATGGTGGCCAAAGTGAAGCACAGATCAGGGTTTCAGGGGATGAATCTGTCCCAGAGGTTTACATCCCTCTTCTGCCCTCATTATTACCACACACAGTCAGTATGCCTACACATACATACCCAGTCCCAGTAAGCCACAGATATTGGACAGGGTGGGGACATTGAACAGAAAAATGTGGCAATTATGGCTCCAGTGAGTGTAGACACTGGCCATAGCCAGAGAGCTGGCTAGGTTCCACACAAGCGGAATGATGGGGTGCTCATAGGAGGTCTGCTGTCCTTCCACCACCTGTTGCAGGTGTCTCATCATGGGTCACTCGGCGTCTGTTTTGGGCCATCATGGAGGCACAGTCATGATCTGAAAAAACTCCAGATGAATGCTCAGGGATATGGATGCAGCATCCATGACTGCCTCCACTGCATTGGTGATACCCTGGATCAGATCACTGATGCAGTGGAAAGAAGATGGTCTGAGACAGATCACTGAATATGTCTTGGAACGCAAATTGTCTGTGATGGAACATCTGGTTGGAGTTGAGCATTGGACTCCTGGACGTAGGTCAGCAAATACATCTGCTGAGAGTCCACATGGCTATGCATAATCACACTCCTGTAGTGACAGTACATCCAGCACTCCAGAGGGGAGTGTGCTGTCTACACCAAGGAGTGGCAGACCATAGGCTCATGGTCTTGGGCATTCCCATGGAGAACGCGGTCCCAGTAGAACAGCAGTCACCATCAGGTACTAGCACCACTTCTGACCTTGGCCATAGAGGTGCCAGTGCAATTCCTGGCAGAGTCAGTTCCTGTGTTTGGGAGCAGAGACAGTGAACTGTCAGCTCTACCATGCATGGTTCAAAGCTGTCTAACATACACACATATAGGGCTAGCACTGAGCTTGACTGTGTTCATGCACACACTCACACGCCACTGTCAAATTCAGGTCACCTACAAACACACACAGCACATTTCCATGGCCTGTTTTGCCTCCTTCCCTTCATGACTCACACACATGCTTTCAACCTATTGGATCAGCCTAGGCCTCCTGCACTACCACATAACACCCTGTGCAAGTGATGATACCTGTGCCACATCCCTGTCATCCTCGTCATTGATGCAGGGAAATGAAGCTATGTGTCTGATGCACAGGGTGACTATATAACTTAATATGTAATTGTGTAATGCAGTGTTGCTTTGCCATGCCACTTGTACTGATCACTGGTAGATACTGTATTCTGACATATGTAATGAGTAAGCCACATAATTTTGTGCATCTTATGTTGTATGATGTTGTAATGGCTATATACTTACACAATGAAAGGTATGTCATGGACCTTTTTATGCTTCAGTTTCAGGAGTCTGTAGGGGACACCTATGGATACACAGTGGCAATAAACCCATAGACATCACAGAACAGGATGTAATGTCAGCACAGAAGACATATGTCTCCAGCAAGGTACAGCATGATAGGTGCATGGTTCCATAGGGTCATATGTGTATAACAGGCTAACAAAAAACAATGGCATCATACAGACTACTCATGCATCCCTAATCTATGAAATGGTCTGATACCCTTGATAAATGTCACCAGAGTTTCTGGAGCTAACACATCTACAAGCTATGGTGATGGAGATGACCAATCTACAAATTACCAGTGACCATTACAGACATTTGTCCTATACCAATTATGAATGTCTTGTTCTGCATCCCATTGTGTAACTTGCACATGATGTGTGTTACAGCAGATGTGTACTTCACATGCATGGGGAGGCCTGTTACATATAGGGTGTCATGTCTGTGTTACATACCTGTCTCTTCAGCATGTACTATTTATACCACAGTGATGATGTAGGTGTGTAAAACAGGTAATACATGCGTTAGTTCTGCCTTGGATAAGCAGGAGGTACACAGTGAGATCTGACACCTCCCTGTATGGCAGCCATACACATCCCCTCCAAAGCATATAGGAGACAGAATACACATGTACGCTCTTGACATGGACTGCATCAGACATGCTATCTGAAATGTGTATTGGGTTACCATGGAACTTGTGCGGCTGCTACAATTGTAAGATATGCCTGTGTTGTGACCTAGCAAAGGTGTCATTGCACTTAATTATAGGTGTGATCAGTGCCAAATATTGTATAACAATGACAGTCTGGAATTTACATGTCATATCTTTCTGTATAGGTTGTACAAAATTGAATGGATCCTCACATCTTACCAACCAGTGAAAGTCAAAGGCTACATTACTCTCTGTGACCATAAGTCCATGATAAGTGTCTCAACTGTGTGCAGTGTGCAGACACTACTATATTTTCCAGGGGTAGATGACTTCTAAAAGGATAGTATTGTGCAGTCCTTAACATTTACTATTTGTCAGTGGCTCTTACAATGACTGAATGTGTGTCTCAGGTCATCCTGGGTAACTGTTGGTTCTGTGTGGGATTCTGTGACAGCTCCTAATATGCAATCACCTGCCAATGTAGCCAGTTAGAGGTCACTGACAGTGGTCGTGACTGCAGAGAAGGGAATGGCTATAAGGGCTACTCCATTAATGATGTCTGAGGGAAGTCCACTGGTGACTGGTGTCATTGTAGCGTAGGTCTAGTCAGTGCTATCTTCCCACAGTATGACTATCAGATGCTTGGCTAATCACCAGTTGACAAACCACTCTGTAAATAACCTGCACAGTTTTCAGCAAAAATATTGTCAAACACCTTGTCAGGCCATGGTAGGTGGAGTGAGTCATATTCCCATCATCCATTGCATAATATAACACTCAGTGAGGTCCACCAGTTAGGGTAGGTAGGCATGATCTGCCCTTGAGCAAAGCAAACTGTGTTTGGTCCAGTGTCAGTAGGTGTACCACATTGTTACTGATCGTATCCATGATAACTCCTTTCATGGCTTTATATATCAGATGACTGAGAGATCTGGAAACACTGCTTGGCACTGCATGCTAGTTGTCCTTGCAATTACTTCCTTCATGTTCTATGAAAAGAGTCATCCAAGGTGTCTGTACAGAGCACAGACAAACAATGAAGTTGGACATTATTCAAGTGGTGTATACTGAAAAGACACAATTACCTTGTGAAGAATGCGGAAAGCAGGGAAGTTGTCTGAATTGCCGGTGCCTGACTACTACTACAGCTGGTCTCACCACAATCACTCTGTCATGGGATACCATGCTCTGATACTTTTTCTGTCATCACACACAAAATATTACTATGAAGCTCATGATGAGAAGCAGGACAGAGCCAGTTTGTTCATCCATGTGGTTATCCCACACCATGAAAGGCTCTGTAGGCTTCAAATACCCTTCTCCGGGTAGATGCCTTGATTAGCAACCTGAGCAATAAGTTGGTTTTGCATGTATTATCCCTTCTGTACCAGGGTTGGTGGTATTTCACTAGGAAACTGACTATATGGTGATTAGGAGAAAATCTGCAGTGTCACAATATAATGTGCAATGTCTCGTGACATAGATGTCCAAGCTTGCTGAAACAAGCAGCACAGCGGTGGTGATCCATCTTAGGTGACAGTCTCATAGCACTTCATGCATCTTTCCCTTCAACAGACTAATGGTGGATATCTTCATGATATGGCTGTGAGGCCTATTGCAGAGGACTGGCCACCTTTGGCCAATGTGTGTCCACCTGCCACATGTCCTAGGTATGTCATATTGTACAGTTATGTACCTGGCACACATGTTTGTCTTCCCACATCATATCACACAACAACCAGTTTGCTGTGTGGTTGATTGACAGACATTGTATGCTTGCAAGGCCAACGTAATGTCAGCAAAGCTGAACAAGTCCTCTGTGCATGTACGGGCATCCACATCTTCACTGCAAGGTGTGTCTACAAACACTGTGTTTCAGGCTTTCAACCCCAAGAGTGCGACAGCATGACACTATCTTTGCAGGAGTTGCACAGTGCCACATTTGTAGGTATGGTATTGGGACCATGCCTAATGACAGGATTATGGTCAACCCAAGGTCCACATGGCTGGCAAAGCATTGTATGACACACTGTCAGATGCTGTGTTACCTTAGGGGACCTACATAAAGGTGACAGCATGTTACGTTTCACCATCTGTCATGACACTGCCTAACAGTGGTATGATGTGATGTACACACAAGCATGACTGTATTGTGAATGGCACTACCAATGACTGCTGATGAAATGTGGAAAGTGTCCCCACTCCTCTATTCCTATGCCATAGGAACACAACGTGTGACAGATCTGACTGTATTTCAAACCTTGATTCCATGGTGTCTCACACAGCAGTCAGTACATATGGCAATGAGCATTTTGCCAACATGCACAGCTCACCTCTTGCACCACCCACACCAACATTGCACACACCGGCGCAGCTCATTACCAGACACATTCTCAAACAACAAACACCTCAGCAAATCCTACCTCTGGAGAGCACAGTACTTATAATAATGCATGCTCCACTGTCTCACAGGTCAAACACCTGAGGCAAAACACAAAATCAAGCCTATTATTCATAGGTGATTGCATCTTAAGATGCATTGAGGTCCATGTTACCAGGCTACATATGGGAACATCACAGTTAGCTGTCTGTTGGTTGACACAATATGACATACCACACATTGCCAACATAATGATGACATTATATTTCCTGCACTTGTGTACAACTAGGAACATAAGTCACAGGACTCTATGCAAACACATGACTGAGCTTAAACACTCTGTGTCTCTCGTGTGTATGCTCATAGCTTTCAGCTGTATTTGACCCTCATGTAGGATGATGGCTCAATACACACAGAAAATGATGGATGTCAATAATTGCCTTAGTGTGCAGTGTCATTGTAAAGGGATCCACTGCATGTCTACCTGGGATGATTTGCTCAACAGATGTCAATGCTTTGCTAGAGATGGTCTTCATCTCTCACCCCTGGAATTTTGAGTACTGGCCAAGGCTGCTGACACCCCCATGCATCTTATAGGCACTATCTGGAGGAACACTTTCCAGTGAGAACGCCATCTTCATACATTATGGTTATGCTGCTACACACTGGGAATGGCATCACTAAACCCCACTCTGTGGGAGGTGTCCCCACCTTGGAATATGCAGACATTTTGTGCAGTCAAAGACATCTGGTTCAAGGCTGTGGACAGCACCACAGCCATACCAGACTACACATCTTTCCACACGTTCAGACCTCAAACTGACAGCGTGAGAGGTAATGCAGGTTGTGCATACATATTCATTAAGGGTAGATACCCATCCAGATTTGGTGAAACTCTATGCTTTCCTGGAGACACTACAGGTACTATTCACTGCTGAAAGGGCACCTAATCAAACCATTGTCATCTAAAGGAGCAGCTCAGTGAATCCAGACACCCATTGTGATTATTTGAATGTACTTGTGTCTATCAAGATATATTGGTACACCATGGTTTGTGGGTCGTGCTGAAGCTCACCTTCCCAAAGGTTAGTCTGCATCCTTAACTACAATGCCCTGGAACAGTGGCATGACATCCCTACAAGGGAAGCCAAAGTAGTGCTTCATGTGTTTACCAATATGGACGACCACTGCAGCCTCCACTGTAAGGTCTTCCCTCGTGTGATCTGACCACAGATCAGTCTCAAACTGAAAAAACATAATAAAAACAGGTGAAGCCATTGAATGTCTTCTTCAAAAATTTTTAATAGCAATAGTTAAGCACTTTCGGGCCAGAAACAATGGCCTTCATCGGAACAAACATTCTATCCACACACCATCATTATATACTTAACTGAAAAATAACAAAGCAATCAACAACAAAGTTCAATTAACACTCCTAAAATTCAAAACATAAGTTAAAAAGTTATTTTTGCAAAACATCTCTTAAAACATCTCCTATCCACATGCATTTCAAAGAAAAACTCAAAACTGTAAAAACTTCATTAATACAATAATTTACATTATTAATAAGCTAATTATTATTAATAATAAGCTTTTATTCTTAAAACTGCTTTGTAATTAATGCCACTATTTAAACCGGGTGGTTTGCAAGCATCCAACAAAATTTGCCATTTAAACTCCATATAATCGAGTTCCCTTTCTTTATCTCCATTGAAGTCACTGGGAACATGATCAATTACTGTAAAATTTATTTTTTATACTTTTTAGGCATGTCAAAGTGTGCTTAAAAAGCACATTGTCTGCATTCTTCCTCTTTATAGCATAATAATGCTCTTAAATACTGTTTCTTAACTGTCTGTTGGTTTTACCAACATAAAAAGAAGAAAAGACAGTGCACTTTGTCATATATACCACGAAGGTAGAACTACATGTAAAAATCCCAGGGACCTGCCAAATCTTATCATGTATGCTTACTTCAGAAAAAGGCCCCTCTGAAATATACCTACAATAATTGCAATTCTTACACTTGTAGGTACCACTTTGTGATACTACTTTTTTATGATGACCACCTTCTAAAATTCTTTAAAATTTTTTGCCCTTTTATTAATTAAAGAGGGTGCATCACCTACCACTGATTTAACTTCACTATTGGATTCTAAAATCCTCCAGTTATTGGCTACAATATTTTTATAGCTTTACTGTCTATGGTGAAGATAATTCGCAGTGGTGCAGTGGTAGCGTTGTTGCCTCACAGCAAGAGGTTCTCCCGTTCGATTCTCAGCTGGAGTGCGGGGAGTGCCTTCTGTGTGGAGTCTGCATGTCCTCCCCATGTTTGGGTGGGCATTCGAAAGACATGCGTAAATGGGCGTGCCTTCGCTGAAGGTTGGACGTCGAGCTGGCACCTCGGCATTCATGAAAATCTACTGCCAATCATTAGCAGACCGGAGTTCCGCTGTGGCGACCCCTAACTGGGAAAAGCCGAAAAACAAACAACAACTGTCTATGGTGAAGGTTAAAGGCATAGATGTAACCCCAATCTTTATCCTCCTCTACCTTGTCCTCATTGCTCTCCATATTTCCATCTGTAGCTAATATACTGTTGACAATTCTAAATGGGTACCCCCTGTTTTTAAACCTTAGGTGCAAGTCATTCACAAGGGTGTCTAACCTTGTAACATCACTTGTGAGTCTTGTTCAGCTAACCAATTGACCTTTTATTAAATTGTGTTTTACATAAGTTGGGTGCATGCTAGAATAATACAACTGGCTGTTGCTTGCTACATTCTTATAACTAATAACTGAACCTAATTTACCCATTTCCTTTTCTTTGAAAACCTCCAGATTCAAAAAACAAACTTTAACAGGAACACAATTCAAAGAAAAATTCAAAAAGGAGGTGCTTTTATTCATATCCTCCAAAAAAACTGGCAAGCTCCAACTCTGTCCCTTTCCACACAAAAAAAGGTCATAAATAAATCAATTATAAGACACAATTTTACTTCTGCCCTCTAATTTAGGCAAAATATTGGTCTCCCAATAAGCCATTACCAAATTGGTATAATTGGGAGCCATTCTTGCACCCATAGCCACACCCTTTATTTGTAAAAAATATTTGTTCTCAAAAACAATATAGCTGTACAATAAAATATTGTCTATGCAATCCAGCATGAACCTACATTAATCTACATCAAACTCACTAGTATTTATTAAGATGTTGCCCACCCATTCCAAACCTACTTTGTGTGGAATGCATGTGTACAAAGATGCTATATCTACCATCACCAAAAGATCATTATTTTCCACTTTTTGATCTTTAATTTTACTTAAAAAATCAAAAGAATCTCTGATAAATGAGTCAGTCTTCTATACTAATCTTATTAATGGTCTATCTATAAATTTTGATCAAGGTTCTAATTTTGATGCTGGTGCTGAGACAATTGGTCTATAAGGGGGCTTTTGCTCATTTTTATGAACTTTGGGGGTACCAAATAAACTGCCTATTCTTGGCTTAGACACTTGATAAATAGTTTAACATAGTCTCCGATATCATCCCTTCCAACAAACTCTCAGAAAGCCATGAGTCTATGCGTTTGTATTCCTTAAATATTTCTATTTTGGAAACGTTTTCATAAGAGGTGCTGTCTGATAACAAATCATACATTCCCTTAACATAATCCTCAACACTGACCATAACCATCGAGGCCCCTTTATCAGCTCGCATCGCCCTGATGGAATGGTCAGTTTTAATGGAGTTAAAACTATTGCGTTCAGCTTTTGACAAATTATGAAACTTCACATTGTTTTTCTTATTTAATAAACTTCTAATTTCTACTACACACATGCCTTCAAACTCCTTTATCGTAGGATGCAGAGGTGGATTGAAAACACTAGGAACCACAAAATCACCTTTCCTTCAACCCTCTTTATTCCCAATAAGCAGTTTGAAATTCAGTTTACGAGTGTAACATTTTAAATCTATCAAGATCTCTACAATATCTTCCCATCCCAAAAGGATAAAGCTAAATCCCTTACTTAGCACATTAGTCTCTTCTTCCGATGATGCTCGGGAAGATAGATTAAAAACTTTAAACACCATAGACATTACCTGGGCACCACATGGACCTGCTGCCTTTTCTCTTTCTGGAAAAGTGGATAAAAATTGACACAATTCGTAGTTTCCACTCCTCTCATTCGCATTGGATTACTGTGACTGTTCCAACCTTTCTGCTGTGGAATGTCCCTTATTCCTATTCTTAAGTCCGCTGAACACTCATTCTGCATCGTTCTCTTCTTCTTCAGTCATTTTGAATGATGAAGAGACAAAAAAGGTTTTTTGTTTCTTCTTTGTTGCTGACTGCCACAAAACTCCCTATTCTCTTCAACTGATTCCCCTGCCTGCACGTTAACATGCTGTGATGATGTAAGTTCTTTTAAGCTTTCACAGTCTTTATCTTCCAACCTTAAGGTGTAACCGTTACTTTTCTCTTTATACAAAGTAAGATCCCTGGCCACCTTCTTTTCTTTTTTTTTTCTTAAGGGATCATCCAACTTGTCAACCTTTAATTAAATGTGTTGTAAAACATTGTCAATTTCTTTAGGTGAAGCTGCTAAAAATAACTTGTCCATCAAGTCATCTATCCATTTTGCCAGTTTAATTTCTTCTTCTTGTTGGTGTTCCTTAAACAACCTGAGGAACGTAAAACCAAATTCTTAAATCACTTTTTCCCATTTGTCAAAAAAAAAAAAAACACTGCTATAAATGCCATTCAGTTGATTCATGACTTGCAATGCTTTGGGCACTCTTTTGACATCAAGGCAGAACTTAAAATAAGCAATGTCTCATTGCAGCCTCTTGTATTTTATCAAGCATGCTTCCAAAGCATTGAACAACCAATCTTTGTTCAAAATGACTCTCGAGATGTTGTCCGATAACCCAGAAATGTCTGCTACTTCGATGCTATTCACTGCTGGAGCCATCATTAAACCCTTAACATCTCTCCAAACAAAGTTGTTTTTGTTCATTAGGGTGATATGGCAGCTCTACTTCCAGACATCCTTCCGCTGCCTGAGAGTCCATAGGATTCTGGTGCAAAGACACTTCCAATAAACTGTCTGCTTCAGTCAAGGCTCCACTCTGAGACATTGTTCTAGTTAAAAAAATGAAAACAAAACTGAGCACAATGTCTCAAAACTGTGTAACACAAAAAACTAACTAAAAAAACACAATAAAAAATCAGATCAGTCTCATTAAAACTATCAGACCTAAACCCCCTTGCAGAAAATACAGAAATATACTTCAACAAAGCAATGTATTGCCTCCTATGGGATGGTTTACATAGCATGACTGCACCTCCCCCCTCATATGGGACAGGCAAGTCTCTACATCCATACAATATGTAAGCAGCAGTGCAACTCATAGACTTGGCTGTACCTGAGAGGAGGAACACAAGCTCCTCATGGCACAGCAAATCTGTGTGCTGGACAACTGCCATAACATGCTATACAATAAATGGTGGATATTGCTGTGTGACAGTTGGAGTGAGGGTGCCCTCTAAAATGGAGGCACAACATCCTCAGCTAAAACAAGCACACAGTGTTGTTGAGACATCATGTAGAAATAGTATGTGAAAAAAAATTAGCCTCCCCCACAAAGTAGAACCATAATACACATTGTAGTAACATGAGTAACCTCAGAGGATAGGCCCAGATTGTCGGTGAACTTGTACATAATAATACCACATATAATGGGTCTGTACACATAGCTAACCTGTTGTCCCACAGGTTCTGCATCAGCTTCACTCCTCTGTCCCCACCACATGTGCCACATGACATTCCGACAACCTGTCCCATATCTTCCATATCTACAGAGCAGGACATAACTGTCCTATCTGTGGGGGATACACAGCATCTATTGGACATGGTAATATCCCAGTTTGCATCCTACATGGGATCCAACAAGGATTACTAACACCAGTGGAAACTCCTTGCAATCATACTGTAACCACTGGCTGCATCCCAGCTGACTGGAACATGGCAACTGTTATCCCTTTGCACAGAGGTGGTGCATCCACAGACCACTGGAACTATAGACCTATTTGCCTGAGTAGCCATATCTGTACACCCATGGGGCAAATCATCATGGAGCTGATCAGCAAACATATATGTGATCTACAAACAATTGAATGTATGCAGTTTGGATTTCTGACAGGGAGATCATGGCTGTTAAACATGGTGGACATGTCTGAGGTAGTCACCAAGGACCTGGGTGAGGGGACATTAGGGCATACATCCCCTTGGACTTAGCCAAGCTATGTGACTCTATCCCCCACTCAGGTATCATTGACAAAAGCACCCACTAAGGCATCCACACTGATATCATTCTAGGGGTCACTAAGTGGCTCAATGATGGCACACATGCTCAAAATAGGGAAATCCACCTCCAGTAGCTGATCTCTAAGCAGCAGTGTTAAACAGGGCTCAGTCCTGGGTCCTGTACAGCTTGGAATCCATTTAAACATGATAAATGGAACATCTCTTTACTCTAGAGAATGCTGACATCTGTGCTGTCACTGAGACATGGTTTAAAGCTGTGGAGAGCACACCAACAGTGCAAGGTTATAATGCCTTCCACACATTAAGGCCAGCTACTTCATAGGCAGGGACTAAAGGTGGAGGTGTCTCAGTTTACATAAAAAATAAATATACTTCAAGGCTGGTCAAACAGGACAATGCGCTTGAGCTGCTCCATGTTTAAATCACCATAGGCAAAATCCAATGCTACTCCCTTGCAAGTTATGGGTCCCCCTGTATGAGCCAGGAAACCCATACCATGTATTTAAACATATTAGAAACACTAACCATTCAACCCAATGCCATATCCATGGGTGACCTTTATTACCCCACTATTAACTTGGAATCATATACAACACCAAATGTACATGTACAGAGATTCCTGGATTTTGTAAACACAAACTCCCTGGACCAGATAGTCAATACACCAACCAGGGTTGCAACTATACTGGATCTGGTCCTCATTAATATGGAAGACTGTTCACACCCCCTACTGTAATGCTTTCCCTGGTAAGGTCAGACCAAAAAATGGTGTCCTTTGAAGTAAAAGTAAAACCTGGACCCCCAGCTAAACCTGGAATATTCAGGAACTATTCTAAGGCTAACCACCTGCTATTAAGTGATAACCTGGCAAAATGTCCCCTGAGAACACTGCTGCCTATGCAGAATTGTTCACAGAAACCCTGTACAAGCATATTAATAGCTGCATAGAGACAGCTGTACTCACCAGGAAGAAGTACAGAACTAACTCAAAAAACAAGCCACCCTGGTGGAATCCCAAAATCAATAAGCTGTATAAAAGGAGGAAGAAAATCATGGCAAAAATTAGGAGGTGTAGCACCCAGCAGGATACATGCACTCTCATCAAACTAATCAAATAACCCAGAGGACAAATAAAGTCTACCAAAGCCAAATTTGGGGTGTGTTTGGCCTCCCAGGATAAGAAAAGCTACAAAGCATTCTTTATCTATGTCTGCAGCCTCAAAGGCAATACACAATTGTATGCAGAGCTAATTGTAAATGGAACCACCTATACTGAGCCAGGAATTATAGCAAACCTCCTGGCTGATATATTCATCTTCAACTTTATCCCTCTTTCCTTCTCAACCTTTCCTCAGTAAGTATTATCAAATATAACTCCACCTACTATCACTAGCGAACAGATCCTTAATGCTGTCTCTAAAACCAAAAACACTCCATCAATGGGCCCAGACAATAACTCAGGATGCCTTCTAAATAGAATGAAACATGACCTATCAGGGCCTCTGGAATTACTATTTAACTGTACCCTCCACACAGGTTTCATGCCTCATGAATGAAGAAAGGCAACAATCATCCCTCTGCACAAAGGTGGGCCATCTACAGACCCTGGAAACTATAGACCTGTAAGTCTCAATAGTCTTATATGTAAAGCCATTAAAAGAATTATTATGGAGAGATCAACAGAGATATAGTAAACCTCCTGACACTGGACCCAACCCAGTTTGATTTCTTCAAGGGCAGATCATGCCTACTTAACCTGATGGGCTTCTTTGAGAAGGTCACCAAAGCAATGGATGAGGGCAAAATCATTCATACTGCCTACCTTGACCTGGCCAAGGCATTTGATATAATACCCCACTCTAGCATTGTTGACAAACTGTAGAGGTTAGATACAAACCCGTATGTCACCTGGTGGATAGCCAACTGGCTCACAGACAGGACCCAGGAAATTAGAATTGGGGAGTCCACCGCTACAAAGAAGCCATTCACAAGTAGAGGCCCTCAGGGATCAGTACATGGACTGCTCCTTTTTGGCATTTACTTCTCAAAAGTGAAGTCCAATGTCAATGGTCTCTGGCTGACTAAATTTGCAGCTGATTGCAAATTAGGAGCTGTCATTGAATCTCACACTGACACAAATCTTCTCCAGGAGGGGCTGACACAGACAAACAACTGGTGTCAGAGCCATGGGCTAAAACTAAATGCCAAGAAATGCATAATAGTATCCTTTGGGAAGTCATTCATCCCTGGTAACTATCATATTGACAACAAACCCCTTATAACTGACACAGTAGTCAGGGACTTAATGACACACATAGACAGTAATCTAGCCTTTGACCATCACATGTCTACAGTGGTGAGGAAATTATTCTATGTTTCCACTGTATTTGGCATTCATCAGACCTATCATTGAGTAGAATGCCACCTTTGGTATGTACCTAACCAGGCATATCCAACAACTGGAGCATCCACAGAGGTTCCTCACTAAAAGAATACAGGGCATAAGTAAAATGTCCTAAGCAGGCCACCTCAGGGCCCTATCCCTGTATTCTGTCTCCTACAGGCTTTTGAGGGGAGATCTATGCCTGGCATACAGGGCATTGTCAGACCCCACTCTGATGGACCTCATGCATATCCACAAAACAAACAGCGCCACAATTACCCAATCTAAAGACTTAAACCTTACCTGTGATATAAACAGGACCTGCTGGAGAGATAGGTTTGTATGCCAGAGATTACCCCATCTATGGAACAGGCTACCCATCAATGTGAAGCAGAGTTCCTCCCTAACCCAATTCAAGTGCAACTTGGACAATTGGATGGAAAACTAGAAATCTATCCCTGGTTTAGTATCTA
The DNA here is from genome assembly GCF_019279795.1 of Protopterus annectens. Taxonomy (NCBI): domain Eukaryota; kingdom Metazoa; phylum Chordata; order Ceratodontiformes; family Protopteridae; genus Protopterus; species Protopterus annectens. Next base: position 932,893,885 of record NC_056735.1, on the reverse strand, counting down.
TGTCTCTAACAGACACAGG